>NW_026571289.1:369562-424383 GCF_026225935.1 Boleophthalmus pectinirostris
ACAAACTGAAAGCGCCCACCCTCGTCTCGCCGGGCGTCCCGCCCATCGTCTTTCACAAACGATGGATCTCGTCTGTGAGCGTCTGTAAAACCTCGAGCCCGTTCATCTGTAACGCTCAAACATCGACGTGGGTGACGTGGGTGACGAGGGTGACGTGGGTGACGTGGGTGACGAGGGTGACGTGGGTGACGTGGGTGACGTGGGTGACGTGGGTGACGAGGGTGACGAGGGTGACGTGGGTGACGAGGGTGACGAGGGTGACGAGGGTGACGAGGGTGACGAGGGTGACGAGGGTGACGAGGGTGACGAGGGTGACGAGGGTGACGTGGGTGACGAGGGTGACGGGTGACGTGGGTGACGTGGGTGACGAGGGTGACGAGGGTGACGAGGGTGACGAGGGTGACGAGGGTGACGAGGGTGACGTGGGTGACGAGGGTGACGAGGGTGACGTGGGTGACGTGGGTGACGTGGGTGACGTGGGTGACGAGGGTGACGAGGGTGACGAGGGTGACGAGGGTGACGAGGGTGACGAGGGTGACGAGGGTGACGTGGGTGACGTGGGTGACGAGGGTGACGAGGGTGACGTGGGTGACGAGGGTGACGAGGGTGACGTGGGTGACGTGGGTGACGAGCACCAACTGAACTCCACCCACCTCAGTCTGCCAGAGCCGCCCTGGGGCAGACTGACAGAGGAGGGGCTGCTCCTCTGACCCCCTCTGAACTCTGGCTCCTGAAGTTTATTTGGAAAGTTTGTTTGACAGGGGCTGGGGGCGGAGTCTCGTATGACAGGGGCTGGGGGCGGAGTCTCGTATGACAGGGGCTGGGGGCGGAGTCTCGTTTGACACTAATCTTTGTCATTTTAAAACAGCCTCATTCGTTAAACTCTGGACTCTGAGCTGCACACGTGTCTTGCTCAGGGGCACAACAGTAGTTTAGCTTCAGGTGACAGGGCAGGTCCAGTGCACTGTGTCCCTGTCTGTCCCTGTCTGCCCCTGTCGTGTTTCTCTCATTTGGACTTTTGTAAATGGTGTAAATGAAACGTTCACTTTAACTTATTTTAGGAAAGAATGTTGAAAACCACGCTAACGCTACGAGCTAGCTCAGGCCAGACTTCTGCACCTGTCAGGGGCACAGGACCGCACCTGCACCTGCACCTGTCAGCTGTGGACTCACGTGTCGGGGGAGCGCCTGGCTGGAGGACGGTTCACGTTTGTCTCATTTTATTTTGGTGTAAATGGATTTTAGTCGAGGCAGATTTTTACAGATTTTTCCTGTTTTTAGTCTTTTTTTTTTTTTTTTTGTCAAAGCTGAAAAATGAGTCAAAACTTTGAGACGTCAGAGATTTTCACCACACAAATGTAGAAAAAGCTCCTGTTAAATAAGAGGTTTCATTGTGGAAGTGGGTGGGTGAAAATCCCTCGAGTCGACACTTTATTGGACACTAGAGGCGCTGTGGCTCTTTTTATCAAACTTGTACAAAGTCTGAGCTGTAAATAGATTTATAAAAATATGTCCAAAACTAACGACACTACAGACCTGCTCCAGATCTGGTTCAGACCAGTTGAACTAAACCAGGTCTGGTCCAGGTTCAGGACACAGTTGTAAAAGTTGTTGCTGTAAAAAGACGCTGTTTTTTTGTTTGTTTTGTTTTTGTTTTTTTTGAAAAGTTGGACTCACTAAAAATAAATATTTTATTGTGACTTTGTTGTGTCTCATTTAATCCTGCGAAACAACAGAAACACAAAAAACACAAACACAGAATTCTGATATTCCAGTGGGTCTTCAGTTGTGGGACTGTTTGCTGCTGACAGTTTCTCTGAACGTCTGTTACAGCATCAGCCATAAAACTGCTGTTTCTTCTGCTCGGAGACGCGTCCATGTCCAGTTGTTGCCACAGGTCGTCTACAAAACATGACATGATTTGCATAAAATGTAAATCCTAAATATCAATAAATACATTCTGAACAAATGAATACAAACCTGAACTAGAAGATGCTGATGAGGAGATGAGGGGCCAGGCTGATCTTCCTGTGGTGTTGTTCAAACAAGAAGAAGAAGAATTTAAACTGTTAATGTTCGGTGGAGTTTCTGACATATTCAGCTCCTTCCTGGTTGGTTTTTTGTGTGACGACTCAAGGATCTGCAGCATCTCCCTGAATCCTCAACGATGCTTAAAGGTTGGCAATATTTTATTATAATATTTACAAAGCATCGACTTAGAGTCTCTTTTCAATAAGCTTGAATTGAAAAGTAAAGGTGTTTGATTTAGATTAGATCCATAATAATTAGTGACTGATGACAAAATACTGATCCTCCAGTGTCCAGTCCTGGTGTCTTCTGTCTCTGTCATGACGAGCTGTGATGCCGGAGCATTGATGATGTGTTTCGAGTTGCACAGGACGACTCTGTTGAGCATTGACATTTCACCTGTGGGTCATAAAAATATTTATAAAAGACTTTGTCTCCGTGGAAACGGGAATGGAACATAAATGACCTTCTCAGGTGTTAAGATCAAAATGATCCACACAGAAGAAAACTTTCTCTTTCTTGGAGGCTCCACAGTGACGAACGGCGTCGTAGCAGCGAGTGGCTCGATCTGTCCTGTCGAACTGACGCCTCAATGACACGTGACACAATGTGACAGAACACGACACCGTCACTGTGTCGGTCATGTGACTTTTCTTAAACGAGACGCACAGTGACGCGGCTCAACTGAGGCGATGCTTTCAGTGCATGACACGTGTATCTGTGCCTCGGCTCGTTTAAACCATCACTACTTCAGTCCTGGACCTGACGAACTCGACTGAACTAAAGGGAGGAGGAGCTGAGAACTTGAAGACAAACACTTGATGACATCACAAGGTGGAGCAGAGCGTTTGGAGCTTTGCAGATGTAAGAGACTCAGAATAAAGATTTACTCAAACACAAGTCCAGTTGTGTTTTTGAGGAGGAACATTAGACTTAAAGCTCAGAGTGAGTTTGATTCAGGAGCTTCAGGTCCTGTTCACACGAGAACGATTCAGGTAAAACCACAAAATATTTTATGGGAAATGTATGGAGTAAGAAGCTGTCAAAAATATTCGTGCGCGTAAAATAGAAATCGGTGCATATTTGTCTGTAGTTGTGCATAAAATAAATATTTGTAAACTTTTAAATGAGTCCAGTCGTACATAAAATATATTGTGTGTATTTTATCATCAGAATACGAATTGAAAAATTACGATGTCATGAATTAAAAATCACCAAATGAACATTTACGATTAAACTTTCATCAGTACGAATACGAATTCACAGACGGAATTTTACTGTCAAAAATACATCGTCACTTCACAGACTTTATCCAGAAACGTTCTGCACCGACAAAGTCTCCTGCGCTCACACCCAAAAGACAGAGGACGATGTAACATCACACAAAAAGTTGGACTTCTGGACACGCTGAAGGAAGGTAGAAGTTGCACGGCTGTAGCAGAGTCCTGCACCGGCTCAGGTTCCTGCAAATAGTTGCTGAAATCAGGGCCGCGAGCCCGAGCAGCAGGGTCCATAAACCCATAACCCATAACCCATAACCCTAACCTCCGTGAGGTGTGGAGCAGAGCCGCTCCTTTCTCCTGCGTCACCTCCGAACCCGTCCCTACAGTGAGTCCTGTTTTAGTCCTAGTTCAGTTCTGGTTTAGACCTGGTTCAGCTCTGGTTTAGTCCTGGTTTAGTCCTGGTTTAGTCCTGGTTCAGCTCTGGTTTAGTCCTGGTTTAGTCCTGGTTTAGTCCTGGTTCAGTCCTGGTTTAGTTCTGGTTTAGTCCTGGTTCCTGTTCAGTCCTGGTTTCAGTCCTGGTTAGACCTGGTTCAGGTTTTCTGGTTTAGTCCTGGTTTAGTCCTGGTTTAGTCCTGGTTTAGTCCTGGTTTAGACCTGGTTTAGTCCTGGTTCAGTCCATATACAGCGCAAAAGTTATTTTGGTGAGAGTAACTTAAAGTAATGCAATAGTAATGTAATGTTTTACATTTTAAATGCAGTAATATTGTAATGTAACGAATTACTTTGAAATGACAGTAATAAGTAATAAAAACACAAAACAAAGTAACTTACAATACAACTAATCAACTGAACCAGACTACACAACTTAAACTAGGACTAACCAACTGACTAGGACAACCAGGACTAAACCAGACTGAACCAGGACTAAACCAGGACTAAACCAGGACAACCAGGACACCAGGACTAAACCAGGACTGAACCAGGACTAAACCAGGACTGAACCAGGACTAAACCAGGACTAAACCAGGACTAAACCAGGACTGAACCAGGACTAAACCAGGACTAAACCAGGACTGAACCAGGACTAAACCAGGACTAAACCAGGACTGAACCAGGACTAAACCAGGACTGAAGTAGATCTGAAGTGTATTTGGATGCACCTGTTGATCGTCTCTTTTTATATGTAAATAGAAAAAAATTTATTTAGACATGACAGAAAGTCAGAAAGTGTGTGTAGTGTCGTTTTGTGTTCAGGATCAGACTCCGGTAAAGACCGGGTCCGGTCCGGTCGGTCCGGGACTCCGGTAAAGACCGGGTCCGGTCTCGGACTCCGGTAAAGACCGGGTCCGGTCCTCGGACTCCGGTAAAGACCGGGTCCGGTCTCGGACTCCTCCGGTAAAGACCGGGTCCGGTCTGTGTTCTTATGGAAGTTGCTGTCGGCCTCCAAACGCTCCAACAGTTTCTTCGATCGGTTCTGTGATGTGTTTGATAAAGTTTGTGACTTAAATAAGGAGATTTATTTTTAGGTGATGTAAATATTGATTGGAGTTGAAATAATTTCTCTTTGAAAAATAATCTTTAATTTCTTACAGACACTTACAACAAAACAAGAAAACAAACTGAAGTCTTTTACAGACGGGACACAAACTGCCTCATGTGTTGATTTAATGTTTCCACATTGATCAGTTTTATGTTCAGTTTGTGATTTCACTTTGTGTTGTTTTAGTGATCATCATTTAACTGTCGTCAACAGAAAGACCAAAGTCCTCACATCAGGGCAGAATATTCTTATTAAACAGATATTTTAAAAATCTGATGAAACGAGTTGTGGAAGATCATAAATGTTGATCGGTCACAAGTTTTATTGGAGGATGATCCAGAAAGAGCATTGGAGGTTTTTACTGATTTAATCATGTCAATAATCAACAAACAAACAGGCTCCACTGAGAAAAAGAACAGTAAGAAACAACACGTCCCCCGTTAGATCCTGAACTTAAAGGGAACATGAAGCAAAGAGATGATTTAAAGTGAAGCAGCTTCATCAGAAAACAGAGCAGTGTGGGACAAGTACAAGAATCTGAGATTAAATGATGCGACCAAACTAAAAGATCAAAGAAACGGGTTTATTATGGAAATACATTTGTGCAGTAAAATCTGGAACAGACTAAATGAATTCATGAGACGGAAGAAGAAATCTGCTCCAACATTTTGGAAGTAGAGGATTCTGTCTTTTCTGACCAAACCAATTGATACTACGAATTATTTAAGTGATTATTTCAAGAATAAAATTCAAAATTTATGCAAAAAAAAAAAAAACATGATTTCTAGACTAAAGAATCTGCAATCGAGTTCAACAATCAAAAATCAAATGCTAAAGTTGATGTCAGGTACAATTTCTCTGCCCAGTTGTTACATAATTCATGAGTTATTAAGTTTAGACGTAAAATAATGGAGATAAATGAAATAGAAAATAAAAACATAATTGAGACTGAATTATGAGGTTTAAGTGCAGCATTTGATTTACTTGATCATGATTTACTGTTGGGTGAGTTTGTTTTGGGTTTCTGCAGCTCAGTGGATCAAACGTTTTCAGAAAGTGTCAGTAGAAAATGTTCTGTGCTGTTGAACAGAAGCTGCTGTGAGAGAAAAACTCTGAAATACTCTGAAATACTCTGAAATACTCTGAAATACTCTGAAATACTCTGAAATACTCTGTGCTGTGGGGAACCAGAAGGAAGCTGCTGCCTGGGGACATTTGTTTTTTATTTGTATAAATGATCTGTTGGTTTTAGAACATGTTGCTGTTGCACTAAACTCAACCATGTTCAAGTCTCGACTGATCCTGTCCTGAAAGTTCCTGCCCGCGGGCGATTCTGCAACAGAAAATGTTCACCTTCATTATTGTTTTCACTACTGGCCATACATCGTTTGAAAGTTTATTTTCTCAATAAAACAACCATATCATTCATTTTATGCTGCACAACGAGCCCAAAACATGATCCACATCATAAACAAAGAATGAGATACACGTTTCTTACTTCGAGCGGTTGTGTCCAAAACACGTTCAGTCCAGGAGAAGTTGTTCTTCAATTAGTCCTTAACAATCCACAGAACAAGAATATTAAGTTGTTTTTTCCATAAAATAATTTCATGTGGGGAAATAATCCAGAAAAACCTCATCCGTATGAGTGGACGAATGTGTGAATGAAATTTTGATTTGCCTCGTGTGACATTTTCAAGCGCGTCCTGCTCAACAACATGGAGCAGCTCCAGGCCGACGTAAAGGTACACGTGCATCTCCACGCGGTTACAACCGATGTGAACCGCCAGGTGTGGAGCCTGGAGTGTGTCGCAGATGTGGCACGTGGCTCAGCGGCGCTGGACCCCCCCCCCCCTGCGGTGACAAAGGTGGCGGCTCCACGGTGGATGTGGAGACCAGGACTACGCAGGTGACCGAGGCTGTGGCGCGACTGCTTCTCTACGGGAACGAGAAGAAGACGGAGCCTCAGCCAGACTGCGGGGAGGGAACTGAACTGTTGCAGCCAAAATCTTGCAACCACCGGGATCCCCAAAGTGGAGCGGTGTCGTTAAAAAGGGGCAGCGTCAGCCGGGGGCATGACGGTTGTGCGCGTTTGGTGATCGTTTGGTGATCGTTTGGTGATCGTTTGGTGATCGTTTGATCGTTTGGGATCGTTTGGGGATCGTTTGGGGATCGTTTGGGGATCGTTTGGGGATCGTTTTGTGATCGTTTGGGGATCGTTTGGGGATCGTTTGGGGATCGTTTGGGGATCGTTTGGGGATCGTTTGGGGATCGTTTGGGGATCGTGGGCACGGGAGCAGCGAGCCACATAAAGACGGTGACAACTGAACTGGTGAGTGTTTTCGCCTCCAAATTCTCACCTGACTTAGACGCCCAAACATGATCTGATTATCTGCAAACTCAACTGAGCCGTGAGGGGCGCCAGAAAATAGCCACTAACAACGGTAGATTTGCCTCTTTTAAAGTTACGGCTGAATGTAAAGATGTGTCAGAAATGTATAATCCGGAGATTTGGCCAGTGGGCACGTGTATGTGGCGTTTTTATGAGCCACACAACAGGGCTTGTGTTGGCACTAACAATAGCCTGGGTGTCCCTCACTGAGCCGGTGTGGCTGCGCAGACGAGTGAGGCTCCACTGACCTGTGGCAAGGAGGCGTGAAAACTTTTAGATATGAACTTAAAAGTCATTTCATACAGTTGGGACAGATGCAGAGGAAACAGGCTGGTTGTGGATCACCTGTTGAGTCAATGTGATGTGTTTACAAGAGACATTCTTGATGAAGCAGGATTTGGAAGGATTGAACTCACTGAACCATCATTTTCACGGAGCTGGTGAGTCCTGCGTCGATACTGGTGATGGAATAAGAATAATAATAATAAGAGGACGAGTTCCTGGTGGAGTTTCAATCCTCTGGAATAAGACTTGACTCTTTTATTAATATAATCAGACTTGAAGTGGACTGGTGTAAAGTGATCCACCTTACACAAAATGACAAGGAATGTGTTATTTAAATGTTTCCACCCCATATGAAAGCAACTTAATGAGACTGAATATCTTAATACACTGGCTTTTATTCATTCATTTGTGCAGAAGAAGAAGTTCTCAAATGTGCCTGTAATTGGAGATTTTAATTCAGACATTACGGACGGTAAATCTGTGTTTGTCAATCACCTGAACCAGTTTTGTGAGGATAATGGTTTAATACAAAGGTCTTCTTGCCTGCAGATAGTTTTACAGACATAAGTGAGGCGTGACTCACCACTTCTTGGTTGGACACTGTTTAGCTGCAGCAGATGCACATGCATCACTGACAGACATGAACATATTTGATGAGTTCTCAACATCTGATCACATTCCATTTGGGATGGAAATAAAATGTCAGTCTCTACCGTTGAAATGTACCAAAACATAAGTGATGCAGTCTGTTTAGATTGGAATTCTCTATCAAGACAAGACATTTTGTTCTATTCTGTGAGCACTGATAATCTGCTTAGAAATCTCCACCTGCTCAAGGAAGCAGTCATGTGCAGGGACGACAACTGCAAAACATCTGAACACAGATCGACTGTTAGTGTCATGTATGATGAGACTGTCCATGTGCTGCTTCAGGCAAGTGGTTTCCTTCAAAAAAACAAAAACTACAAAGAAAGAAAGGCCAGGCTGGAATGTCCATGTGGCTGAATTTGAAGATAACTAACGAGAGGTTTCCCAGGAGTGGATAATGGCAGGAAGACCAAGACATGGTCCTGTTTATGAACAAAAGAGGGTCACAAATGATCAATATAAGTTTGCAGTGTGTTTTATAACCAAGAATGAACGAGCTACGAGAGCCAGACTCAATGGCAAGAAAACTCTCTTGTAACAACACCTTTGACTTTTGGAAAGAAGTAAAAAGGATGAGTGGCAGAAAACCCTCACTGCCATGTGCAATAGATGCACCTCTGACACTGAACATTTTGGAGCTTTGGCGTCGGCATCACAGGAGTTTATTTAACTGTGTTCAGAGTGAACCTTGTATTTTGAATGATGTTGACTATGCAGATGTCATTCTGTCACATGAAGTTCTTAACACTCTCACCAAACAAAGTGTGAGGTTAGCACCACTGCCTCCATCTGTTTCACACTTTCCTTGTTCATGGATTTTGACCTGACTCTTAACTGTGTTGCTCGTCTCTGTCATTAAAGATCAAATTGGGGAAGTTGGCAGTTCAGACAATTACAAACTTACAGCTTTAACCAGCGCAGTGTCAAAAATGATTTCGTAATCCTGCTGGACAGAAACTCACAGTTTATTAAATCTACAGACAAACAGTTTGGGTTTAAGGCTCTGCTGGGCACAAATATGTGTGTTTGCTCTAAAAGAGATTATTGCTAAATACAAGAGGCAGAATTCTTAAAAGGTGGACAGCGGGGGGCAGAGGTGCTGTGCAGGGAGCTGGACTGTGGGGCTCCTTCTCTCCTCCAGGGGGCGCTCTCTCCTCTGGGGCAGACGTTCCACTGTGAGGGACATGAGTCTGCTCTGATGGACTGTCCCCGCTCCAACTCAAGCACCTGCTCCTCTGGAGCCACTGTCAACCTCACCTGCTCAGGTAAAGGGGCGGGGCTTCACTGCTCAGGTAAAGGGGCGGGGCTTCACTCTGTCTCTTGTCTGTTCAGAGCCGCTCAGGTTGGTGGGAGGAGCCAGTCGCTGTGCTGGGACTGTGGAGGTGAAACACAGAGGAGAGTGGAGACGAGTGGGTCCCTCTGGACTCTGGGACCAGGAGGACACAGCTGTTGTGTGCAGAGACCTGGACTGTGGTTCTGCTGTTTATGGAGAACAGAGACGTGATTTTCCACAGAGTCGTGTGTGGAGGGTCTCATCTGACTGTGTGAAGAAGTCTTCAGTGAGAGAATGTGTCTGGGATTCTTCTTTCTCTTCCTGGGGTCTGGAGGTGATGTGTTCAGGTAAAAGTGTTTTTGTAAATGTTCAGGTTGAATGTGTCCAAATAGAAGAAAGGAAACATGTGTGACATGGTTAAATGTGTGAAAAGTCCCTTTTGCAGCAGAGTTCTGCTTTAATAGTTGAATCTTGTAGATTGTGTGCAGCAGTGACAGTGACAGACTGTCTCATGTTCTCTTTGCTGATTCTCTGGAGATGGAGTAAACCTGTGTGTTTGTGATGGACGATGCTGGGAGTGTGTGTGTGTTTGATTCTTGTTGTAAATGGATTCTACAGAAAAGATCCGTTTAGACAAAGTTGTGTCTCTGATGACGTCATAGATGAGAAAATAAAGCTGCTTTTGTCTTAAATGTGTTTCATTTGTAAAGTGGAAGTGTCAGTGTGTTTACATGTGCAGCAGGATCCCGGTTATGACACTGTTCTGGACAGAGTGTTTCCATGAGCTCAGAGAAACCAGGATACTCATGTCCCTGTGCACATGCACCATCAGAGGAGACGGGACATTTACACTGGTCGCTATGGCAACTATGGCACAGATATGACAAAAGATAAACATGGAGCATCTTTGATCATTTAAGACTTTTTAAACTGATTTATAACAACAAAAAACACTTACACACATTCAACTAACAACACACACACACACACACACACACACACACATACAGATCAACAGGTAAAGTCTTCCTTCTGTCCTCTAGATTCAGATCAAAAAGACTCATCTTGACCCAAATGTTCTTAGTAATTTTAGACCCTGTCTCAAAGTTGCCCTTTTTATCGAAGGTTTTAGAGAAGTTTGCTTATGACCAACTACAGGCAGTTTTAAATCTCAGCATAGTACAGAAACGGCTCTTTTAAAAGTTTTTAATGACCTGCTTTTAACTGCTGACTCTGGGAAATCTGCTGTTCTTAACAGCCACTTTAGACCTGGTGGATCACAGCGTCCTTCTGTCTCACCTGGAGACACACGTGGACATTAAGGACACAGCTCTGTTGGTTCTGCTCTTATCTGTCACAGGAGTTTTTCTGTAAATTTAGGACAGTCCTCCTCTTCTGTGTGTCCTTTACAGTCCGGTGTGCCTCAGGGTTCTACATTAGCACCGGCTCTTTGCTCCTGCAGCGTTTACAACACGTCCAGAACACTGCAGCTCGTCTGTGACAAATACTAAAAACCCTGAACACATCACTGTTCTGTGTGACCTGCACTGGCTCTTTTCTTATATCAGGTGCAATTTAAAATGTTATTGTTTTCAAATGTTTGCACTCCATGGGTCCAGTGTATTTGAGGGAGTCACTGCAGCTCTGTCCTCCACCCAGACCCTGAGATCAGACCAACTCCTGTTGGTCGAGCCCAAAACTAGACTCAAGACGAGAGGAGACAGAGACTTTTCTGTGGCAGCGCCCAGACTGTGGAACAACCTTCCTCTTCCTGTCAGATCCTCTCAGTCTGTAACACAGTTTAAGACGAGACTGAAAACTCACCTCTTCTCCCTGGTGTTTAGTTCGAGTTCGTCAGGTCATCTTGGTGTTTTATTGTAGTTTTCACATGTTTTCTGTATATGTGTATATGTAACTGTTTCTTCTGTGTTGTTGACTTGTGTGTGAAGCACTTTGGTCAACTGAAGTTGTTTTAAATGTGCTGTATAAATAAACTTGAATTGAATCTGTCCAATCACGTGTCATTTGGAGCTGAACACTGTGGGTGTCGTCACGCTCCCTCAGAAAACTTCTTCAGTCTGTGGTCCTGGTTTTGTGACGTGTGGATCTGCTGTGTCCTGTTGTTTCAGGTCCGGGCCAGAAGGGGCGCCAGAGAGAGGACCTCAGAGGACCTGGAGATAGACCAGATCAGATCCACCTGAGACGTGGACTTAGACCGGGTCGGGTGTGAGTCCTGGACTTAGACCGGGTCGGGCGTGAGTCCGGACTGAGACCGGGTCGGGCGTGAGTCCCGGACTTGAGACCGGGTCGGGTGTGAGTCCTGGACTCAGACCGGGTCGGGTGTGAGTCCTGGACTCGGACCGGGTCGGGTGTGAGTCCTGGACTTAGACCGGGTCGGGTGTGAGTCCTGGACTTAGACCGGGTCGGGCGTGAGTCCTGGACTCGGACCGGGTCGGGCGTGAGTCCTGGACTTGGACCGGGTCGGGTGTGAGTCCTGGACTCGGACCGGGTCGGGTGTGAGTCCTGGACTTAGACCGGGTCGGGCGTGAGTCCTGGACTTGGACCGGGTCGGGTGTGAGTCCTGGACTTGGACCGGGTCGGGTGTGAGTCCTGGACTTGGACCGGGTCGGGTGTGAGGGATGTTCAGTCCATTTGTGTAAATACAGAGTCACTGTTTTGTTCTATTGTTTAGTGACTCTTTTTATAATCCTTCTTTTGTGGCTGTTTTGTGTTTTCAGATTTTCTTTTACTGATGTTTCACAAACTCACTCCAGTCAGTTCAAATCTGATCTTAGAACATTACACACTGTTCACAGACTTGAGGCTTTGGTTTGAAATGATTCTGATGCACAGGATCCAGGTGCAGTCTACTTCCTGTTAAGGCCAGAGAACTTTGCTTTAGTTTGAAATGAGACGACCCGTAGAAATCATAGAAGATCTGATCCTCTGGAGCGTCCGACAGAACCACGCCCACACTGGGACGAGACTCTTTCAAAAAAAATGATCTATAACCACGTGCCAGAGTGTTCCATTCATATATTTGTATATTGTTCACACAGTCATAGTTTCAGAGGCGTTTTGTTCGTGGAGCCACTTAAAAGTTTCATATAAAAAAGAAATGTGCTCAATGTTCTATTTACATTTGACCAATAAAATGAACACATTTGAATGAAACACACTTGTGTTTTTGTTTTTGCTGCCAAAGAAACTAAAGACACACTGGGCCTCATTAATGAATCTTCTTAAAAAATGTTTGTAACTTCCACGTTTAGAAGCTGCTGAGAGACTGAGCCAGATTCACAAAGTGTTTTTAAGATCCCACATTCCTTCTTAAGTGACAGTTGTCCTGAATTTACCAACACCGAGCGACGAACACCACGATCATTTACATTTCATTTACACAGAAAATTAATAAGTATTTGGTTAGAAACGCCCTCTGAAGTTCCAAATATGTCCAACATGAGTTTGGTGTTATGAAGTGTGAAAGCTCAAGAGGGAGAGTGACCGAGGAAGTGAACGAGGAGCACGTGTGGGTTTTTTTCAGGAGGTTCAGTTCGTGTCCTAGAAAGACGCATAAAAGATGGAAGGTCCGAGAAACAGGCCACTTTATTTCAGCATTTTCCATTCAGAGAGATTCAGTGTTGATCACCAAATACAAGTGTCACCCCGGAACGACGCCTCTGCCCAACTCACAACGAGGAGGAGCTTTATACCACACATCTGACAAAACATTAACTTGTTGATTTAGCATATACAGTAAGAAAATGAACAATAATGCTGACCCGGTGCACTTTATCATGGGTGGGTACATGCCTCGGGGTTCACATACATCAGGTTTCTGCTTCGTGGCATCTCAAAGTCCAGAAAAACATGTCTCTTATAGAACTATAGATAAACATATGTGTTTTTCACCCTGTTGTCATTCTAAGGTACAAAATATTGGGTGAATCAAAATGATCAACACAGAATATTTCCCACAGTATTCCCCTTTTTGATCACATCAAACATGTGATCACAACCCAAAATAAGAGGAGCAAGACGCTACCTCCACATAATAAACGCCCATATATGAGTAAATAAAATTTTATTATTGTTTTTTAGCCTTAGCTCTTTTATAACATTTCTCAGATTCTTGTTAACATAATACACTTGAATAACATAGTACACAATCAATACATGACACTCGGACAGCGAAAATAAGAGACCAGGAGCACATACTCAGGAAGGTTTTATCTCTATTTAATCAATGGATAAATCTGTAGGGTTTCAATCAAACCCAATCACTGGAGTCAGGACGTGAGAGCTGAGAATCAGCAGAGTAACAAAATTTGGGAGACGGGAGCATTTCGTGTTAAGGCAGTGGTGATTAATCATTCTACTAGTGATCTGAGACATGGGATGATGCAACATCCAATTACAACTAGGACAGCTAAGGTAATCAAGTAAGTAACATATCAAGGGCAATTCGATTTTGCCAAGCCATAAGTGAGGTAGGGCCTAACTGTTCAACGATGCCCTCCAATGCTTCAATCATATAATTTATGAACCTTTGTTGATTGTAGTAAAGATAATTTATCCTAACAATATTTTTAGCAGCTGCTATTCCAGGCATTAAAACTGAAAGAAGCCCTGACGTAATTTCACTTTGAGCTTTGAATTCATCCGGGACCCCTACAGGTGTTCCAATAGCACTGAGGTAAATATCATCATTAAATGAACCTTGAATTTTGGGTTTAGATGGATTAGACAATGACCTCTTGTGCACGTAATTATCTCTTAAGTTAGATCTGTGGGGTAGTTGAGTCTGTTTCAGATTCAAAAGTGAATTCGCTGGGCCTATGGTGAATGGGACAAATAACATTATTGGTGCACAGATGCCTGACCATGTTTTTGGTAAAATAGCATATAAACGCAGATCTGAACACAACCACCAAATATCTGCGCGAGCAATGGAGTGGTTAGTTAAGAAAGCAAATTCTTTATAATTGTCAGAAGACAAAGTCCTGTTACAGAAATTGTCATTGAATTTTTCTATTTCAGATTTATCAGTATTACCTGTATCTATACCTACAACAGTATCTCTAAGAAAACAAGTATATTCGGAGAGGCCCATAATCCAAGATGTAGGAACATCTTTTGAAGTTACTGCTGGTAATTTATGGTGGAGGTGATAACATTCATTAGTTTTGTCAAATGATTTTCTAGTGAAAAGTTTAAGGATACAGGTCAGGTCTGTTTCATTAAAATATGGCACAGATGTAGTAGTTAACCGCGGTCTGGCTGCAGAACAGACCACACAGTCTTCTGTGGTCAAGGTATGGGCAGTATACTGCACCCATTTTAACCAAGTGTTTTCATTCATATCTTGTCCTGTTTCAATTTTTATTGCTTCAGTTAAGGAATTCAAATCATTTTCTAAGGCCGGTTTATTAGTCTTTAAAATTGTTATTTGTATGTAATTTTCAAAATTCAACTTTATTTTTCTATTACAAAGTACTGAAACAATTTTAGAACACAAGAACACTATTGCGTATATTCCAGAGTCACTAAATATCGGATTTTTAATGGATAATAAAAGAGGATTGCATCATTGAGTAGTGGATTTACGCCCTCTACAATGTTTTAAATCTGCTTGAAAAGCTGCATCATCTTTTCTATTTTTTATTAGAGTAATTCTTTGCGGGTCAATTTTGAAAGTATTTTCTGCTGGTTTTTGCTGTCCATCGGTACTGGCTATAACTCTGCCGATCTCTGTTGCATAGTTGTTTTCTTTTGACAGGCAAGTGTCTTTACAGACACTTGTACATTTAATACATGGTCTATAGCTGGTAAACCGAGCATGTAATCTAATACTTCACATACATCAAATACTATATTACAAGTTTGTCCTTTGTAGCAAAGTTTTACTATTTTTGGTGCTCCCCTTTTTGCCCTTTTCTGTGCTCCTTGTGTCTTACTGATTTTGTCGTCTGCCAACTCCATGTCGTGGCTTGTCATTTTGCTTGTTGACTGTCCGAGGTCAGTAGTGGTTTCAAAGCTTCTATTGATAGGGACTATAACAAAACAAATTGAGCAAAAAGAAATTAGCATAAACAAAGATAGACATTGAAAATTTCTCATAAAGCATGGCCTGTACTCTCCTTTTATGTGTTCTCCCCCTTTTCTTCCCCTCCTCTGCTGGAGCCCCAGTACTGGACAGCGGTCAAGGTGCGTCAACAAGCCCTCAGTTTTCAGTGACGTCTGGATTTGGTTGATCTTCTCCATCTTCATCCTGGATGGTAGATGTAGTGGCAATGTCAGTTTGGATTTGGGTGAGACTTCGTTCAGTTGGGTCTACTGGTGTCTTGAAGCAGTGCGACAAATGGTACCACACTTTGGTTGTTCCCTTTTCAACTTGTACGGATCTACCGGTGGACTGCAATACTTTATATGGACCATTCTGATATGGCTCTGTCCAATTGTTTCGTTTGTGCACCTTTACGTACGTACACCCAAGATCCAGGGGAGACGAGTACATCTGAATTGGTTCTTTCTTCAGAATCATGTGCTCTTTGTCTACATTTATGTAGCTGCATCACTATTTCTTGAAGTTGTTGGACGTAGGAGTGATGATGTTTGTCCCAGTCTACGAACGGTGCATCTTCAGTGAATGGGCCTACAGGTTTATGCATTTCTCTGCCAGTTAGTAACATATGAGGAGAATATGACGTGGTTTTGTTCACACTGTTGCGGATATCCATCAGGACAAAAGGTAGGGCCGTGACCCAATCAAGTTTCGTGGTTTTCCAAACTTTCGCAAGTTTTGTCTTGACAGTGGCATTCATTTGTTCACAAACTCCTTGACTGGCAGCATGATAGACAGTTCCAGAGCGTTGGGTGATGTTAAGAGCTTTCAGCACATCACGGACTATGTTGGCAGTGAAGTGTGTCCCATTATCAGATCTTATTACAGTTGGAATGCCAAAACGTGGAAAAACATCAGAAGTTAAGTGATGGACTACTTCCTTGGTGGTTTCTGTCTTCTGTCTTGTATACTCACAGACAATGACCAATAGATAACGAAATCCACGAGTTCTCATCTCTGGCCCCAGGTCTGTAAAATCCATGACAATTCTTTCAAAAGGCTTTTTGGGAAGTGTATAAGTTCCTGGAGGTGGTTTGCAAGACTTCTTTGGAGTCATTGTTTGACAGATGTGACAGTCATTGATCCAATATTGCAAAATTTGTTTCATGTAAGGATGCCACCTTAAATCGATGTGTTTTAAGATTGCTTTGTAACTGCGATGAGTTGGAGTGTGGTATTCATCATAGAGCATCTGAAATAGTGGAGTTGGAGCCACGATGTGTCCTTCATGATTTCTCCAAATTCCTTTTGCATCTTTTTTAGCCCCTTGTTCTTTCCAGACGTTGTGCTCATATGTTCCGGCCACTTCCTGGATTTCTTTTATGTAGATTGCATCTATTATGTTTGCATCGGGTAGTGCCTCCATCTTCTCATCAGGCTGGACAAGCGTGTTTCTTGCATTATAATTTGCAGCTTTCTTTGCGGCTTGATCTGCTGCTCGATTGCCCAGGGACACAGAGTCTGTTCCTTTTGTGTGCGCTTTGCATTTCATGATGGCCACTCTTGATGACAGTTGAACAGCATCTATCAGTTGTTTGATCAATTGTTCGTGCTTGATTGGAAGGCCAGTCACAAGTTGAAAGCCATTTCTGATCCATCCGGCTAATGACAATGTGACAGTCTTGTAGGCGTAGATTGAGTCTGTATAGATATTCACCGCTTTGTCTTCTGAGAGTTGTAGTGCACGTAACATCGCTGTTAGCTGAGCTACTTGCACCGAACCTTTTGTTATCTGTTGAGCTTCCATCAGGCGATATTGGTTGAATGGCAACTGTTCCACTACTGCATACGATGAAATGATATGGCCTTCTTTTGCTCTGTACGAACAGCCGTCACAGAAGATGGTCATGTCCGGATCTGAAAGCGGTGTAGTGTGTAGATCTGCTCTCACATACAGTTCAGTTTTGACCTTTTCTTCGCACACATGTGGGATTCCTTCAGTCTCCATGTTCATTGCCATGTTGATACTTCCTCCTTCGTAAGTAATGTGGGGCTGTTTCAAAGTTTTGGAAATGTTGCTGGACCTTCGGGCAGTCGTAATGAACAGGCGAGAGTTGAGATAAGCAAGTATCCCATGTTGAGTGTGTATCACCAGCAGGTGCTTCTGTACTATGTGCGAAGTCTTCTCAATTGTCCTTGTCAGAGCAGCCAAGTAACGAGCACAGCCAGGTTGAGTTTGCTCATGAGGGTCCAACTTAATATCCACTTTCTTCGATGAAAGTGGATATTTTTGACGTATACAGGATACTGTAGCTCCTGAATCCACCAAAAACTTCTTCTTCTGTCCATGTATCTTCAAGATCACCATTGGTTCGCTTTCCCATGTTTTTTGCGAATGGTCTGACTGTGGGCCTCTTCAATAGTCACGATATTCATCCAAGTATCCGTGAGTGTCTCCGTCTGCTTGATATTGATTTCCGACGTTCATTATTCTTCGATTTGGTGCTGGGGGCAATGGGGCTGTATGTCGTGTCATCCCGGCTTGTGTATTGTATGATGGCATGGTTGGTTGCATGGATTGTTGTTGGTTGTACCCCCGCGTCGGTTGCCTGTATTGTTGAAAATTGTTCGATCCTTGTCTTGGTCCTTGAAGAGTAGCTGTAGGACAAGTCCCTCATCCAGTGTCCTATTCCATGACATGCAAAGCATCGGTCATTCTGTCTTGAATTGCTGACGTTGACTGCCCCTTTGTTTTTTCCAATGTTTCTCAACCCTGCTTGAGTCCTTGATTGAGGGCCATTGTAGATTGTGACTGGTACATTCGGTATCGACATGGGTTGGCCTTGATGAGTGTTAGGCATCTTTGTTGTTTCATGGGGTTGCTGGGCATCCATTACCATATTGATTGCAGTTGTTAATTGCTTTGCGGTAATTGGCATATCTTCTTCAGGAATGTCTGACTGTACATTCATCACTTTTGAATTCTTTTCCTTCTTCTTCTCATTTAGTTCAGCTTGGTGTTTTTGTAGTTGCAGTTTCACAGCGGCCAGCTCCAGTTCTTGTTTCTTTTCTTCAGCCTCCTTCTTATCTTTCTGCCACTTGGTTACCTGGTGGTTGCAATGGGCATCGAATCCTTCTTCAGATTTGTTGTACAGCCCCATGATATTCTGTAGAGCATCTTGGACTGATTTCATGCCTTTTACCAGCGCAGAACAGAACATGACCGACATGCCGGTTCCGACTTCAATCGGTTCCCCTGTGACGTCATGGTATAGATTGGTCGCCCGCTGCTTGTAGCTGTAATAATCGTCGTTATCTCGCATCTGCATGGACAACAGCTCGTCACTGACAAAACATGGGAATCTTGTCCTGAGTTCTCCCTCCAGGGCATCACGGAAGATATGAATGGGGTAGTTATTCTGTAGCTGCATTCTTGTTCTTTCTTCAGTAGCTCTTGATGTTTCTGGCAACTGTTTCATCAGCAGCTTTGATCAGGGCAGCTTGTATGTCTCCCCAACACAGTTTGTCTCCAGCTGTTTGTTTCAGGAGGCTCTCATCCATGGTACACCTCCTCTGGTCAGTTTTGGCAGTGTGAGCATCAGGTCACTCCAGTCCTTGAGTGAAAATGGCTGGTAAACAACCTGTCGACCATCCATTCTTATCGGGTAGACAGCTGCAGGTTCTTCTCTCTTCTGTAGTGTAAGGTCATCTGTGTCACTGATATATGGTTGTCTTGACTTTAGGGGGTCAACAGTTCCACTGATGTATGCGTCTTCATAGTCAGTGTCAGAGACCGTTCCAGTGAACGATCCAGTAACAGAGTAGGGTTCATCACTCTGTCTCGTTGGAACTTCTGCTGTAGCTCCCCTTGCTCCATCCTTCTTTGTCTTTAGGAACGAACTTCCGCTTGTCCCCATCATTGTGCCTCCGTCCAGGTCAACTGGTGTCTTTCCAACGTCTTGATCTGTCATGAATTGTCTTCTCACGTGTCTTTCTTTTTGACTCTCTTCCTTCGCTTGTCTCAGCTTCTTCTCTGTTTCCATTATGTGAGTCAGCGCAGACACTTGGGTTCGGACAGATTAGATTTTTTCTTCTAGTTCTCTTGTGGGGCTTCCAACAGATGTTAGCGCCAACTCTCCTCCAATCACCTTATGAGTTATGTTGGGAGGCCGACATGTCCCTGGATCTGAAGGCATCATAGAAGTGGAGGGTGTTCTGAATTTTGAACTTTTGTTAGTGGCACTTTGATATGGTGGGGGGCAGTCTTCTTTATCATCTGGGGATGGCATCCTTCATTATCAGATGGTATGTTTGTTGCATATCGTAACGCCTCCTCACATCGGGGTATTTCGTCTATGTCGAATGCTTCGTCGACCTTTACTCCACTTCTCAACTTCTCCCTCCTTTTCAGATTCGTCAGACTCTTCCCAGGAATCCTTGTGTCTGGAGCGTGTGTGATATTTGTTCGATGATCTATCTTTAAGATTTGGAAATAAGCCCACAGCAGGTTCCCTTAAAGTTTCTCCCAGAAGTTCTTCTTTCTCCATCACCTCCTTCTCTTTTGGCTTGACAACTAGAATGGAGGACAGGTTTCTCATCTCTTGTTTTTCTTTCAGTTCCTTGGCCCATTCTTGCAGCTTTTTTGCCAGTCTCATCTCCTTCTCACACTTCTGTAATTTTAGTTGATTTATTCTTCTTTTTAGGACATTGCTGGTGAGTTTAGGTTTATACTGCTTGATCTTGTCTTTATAATAACTCTTGATGTCCTTCCATTGTTCGTCTGTAGGGGCTATGTCATCCTTTTTTCCATGAATCATTTCCTTTTTTACATATTTCTTGAGCACATCTTGGATGGTAAACAGATTTGCTTGGGCTCTTTGGGTCAGCTTCTTCTTCCAGCACCTTGCTGTTCCAGAAAACCTTCAATTGGTTCAATGTAATGAACTGAGACATTGTGATACCCTTGGAACTTCTGTGTTATCAATTATAGTGTTATCTTTTTCAGCTGCTGTTTGTTATCAATTGGTTATTGTTTAAATTTTTTAGATTGAGTCTATTATTTTAGTGGTGAATCACTATTTTGGTTTTGCTCGAAATTTGGTCCGTTTTATACTGGTTGATAATTGTTTTGGAATGACTTGTTTCCTTGAGATTCCTCTTCTTAGTTTTTTTTTTGTTTTTATGAGTTATTTAACGTCGCAGACGACCTGTGGGCACTAGGGGTTATTTTGATCTCGCTGGGCGGCTTCCATGTCCTTAGTTGGATTTCTAAAGGGAAAAAGAAATGTATCTTAGATAATTTTTGAAATTTTATTTTAGGAGCCAGCATTATCTTTTTATAGTTTTGTTTAAGAATGTTTAATTACAAATTATTTTAACAATTTCAGTTTTTTCTTCTAATAACAGTGTTATTTCACGATCACTAATCAATTTTCTGCCTATCCATTTTATTTTAATGCAAGAGTTTTAACCTCAAGTTTCAATAATTACAATCTGAGACTAAGTCATGGGTCAAACTAAACATTAGAATTTCCCTTTTTTATTTTATTTTTCCTAATAATTGTTTAGTGATAACACTGTTTAGACACTAGATTTGGGACAAGCCAGAAACAGAATATGAACTTCAGAATCAAAACCTTTTAACTATTATTGCAGTTTTATCAAGATACTCGGCATAAATTGGTAATACATGTTGAACTATTTAAAGTGGACTTATAGGAGAAAGCATAATTGTGCGGATAAGACTGGGAACAGAAAAAATTAAGATGTGAGCAAATTCAGGCCTGGAGAGGCAGAGTGGACTGAACCAGAACTAAACTAAGACTACATCTGAAACAGAACTAGGCCAGGATCTAATTACGACTAGAGCTGGACTAAAATAGAACTACACCTGGACTAAAATTAAACTAAACCTGGACCGGATTAGAACTACACCTGGACATGAACAGTCCTAAACCCAAACTAAATTTAGATTTAGACTGGAATAGAACCAAAACTGGACCAAAATAGGACCAAGACCGGACCAAAGCTGGACCATGTCAGGTCCAGACCAGGTCTAAACCAGATCTGAGCCTGAACCCAACCAAGTCCAAAACCGGTCCACCCAAGGCCCAAACAGAACTAAACCAGGACCAAATCAGGTCTGAAACACCGATCTCATCTGCCTCTCCAAAACCAGAATTCACAACACCCAAATCTTAAGCATTACAAACTTTAACAACGTAATTTTATTTTAACGGTCAACATTAAGAGACGGTATTCAAACAAGTAAACTTATTTTGTATCACGTCAACTGAAAACAGGTTTAAGGTACAGGGGTAAACACTAATATCAGGTCTGTATAACGACAATACATTAATAAAAGAGATGGTTATTTGAACGGTTCACATATACATAAGCGCAACAAGAGAATGATGTAAATGACTTTTTTAACTAAACATGGCAATTTTAATGTTTTAATGTTTTCAAATTTTAACACAAAACGATCAACTACATTTGGTAACCTTATAATCCAGGGCACATTCATCAATTTTTAATAAGGCAAGGCAAGTTTATTTGTATAGCACAATTCGTACACAAAGTAATTCAAAGTGCTTTACAGAATAAGAAATACATTAAAATAACCCTCAACAGTTACAATTGTTAACCATCAGCACCCGCTCAGCCCCACACCGTTGAGAAATGAAATGCTGTATCTCAATCAAAAATGCTCCGTTTACTAATCTCACACAGATTTGTTATTTTAACATGGAACAATAGGCTATTACTAAACTTAAAGTCACAGCTGTTAGCAGGGTCCTTTTACGCAGCGTTGTCGTGAGCATTAAAACACAGTACACTTCGTATTCTCTCTTTTTGTGTGGTTACCCCATTCTCCACGGGCACACACTTTTTTATTCGCAGGTGCAGGCCATTCATAAATTTGTGCCCCACGTGATCAAGTGCTCCCACACGCCATTGGTCAAATCATAAGTCTCTATCATAACACAAATAACAAAATGAGGGCACAACACAACAACAGCATTAATTGAATCAAGCCTACAAAACTTTCAACAATTAACCACGTTGTTTCAGAAACTTCAGCAATAGCCCATTATATTTATTTAAACCACAAATAAGCACCTTTAATCAAGCCAATGGCGTAGACTTACTCTTTTACCATAAACACAATTGAACATGCCAAGTTAAATTTAAAACAGAGCATTTTTTAAACAAATCTAAAGCAAATATGCAATGCAGTTTAAGCAGTTTAAGCAACATCAGCATTTCACCTCCCACAGTGCGAACCAGCATCAAAAACCCCACAAACTCACTCCACCATCAGCCGGACACCAGGACACACGCTCCCCGCACACGCGCCTCCCACCACCGCTCATCAACTCGACACCAAACCTCACCCGCAGATGAAGTGAATTCACATATGAGGATGACCAGTATCGCATCGAAAAGCAGCTGCAAGTAACGTCCCCACAGGTGAGCGCACGCACAATGCCCAACCAACAAGCAAAACAACCTCATGGGGAATCAGACACCAACAAAAGCAGAGCAAACGCCAATGAACAACAAATCAATCATTTACCATCATGCCAACCAGCGGGCAGCCATAACAACAATGTACCCCAGAATAAAATGCCACCAATATTTAAAATACAGTGAATACTGTCTCTATGTTCTCTCCACAGTCTATAGACCGCTCCTGATACTTTAATTATATTTGTGGGAGGAGCAGGTGCTGAGCAAAGCCAAGTGTCTCGTGGCTCAGCCGCTCCATCCTCTGGCTCCTGATTTGATCCTGATGCCTTCAGGTCCTCGGTTTTATGCTCCAGTACAGAAAACCAACCAGTTTTCTAATTCTTTCGTGCCCTGTGCTATTAAATTATTAAATTCTAAGGGTACAGTTTTATGATAGTTTTATGAAAGTTTTACACTGCAATTTGTTATTTATTTTGAGTTCCACTGGTGGACGACAATTGGACTGACACACTGTGTGTTTGTTTGTGTTTGTTTTGCTCAGAGATGCTGCAAATGAATTGCCTTATGGGATCAATAATGTTTTCTGAATCTGAATCTGAATCTGAATAATCTTCACAGGTCAAACATGATTATATCGCAGGTCAAATTTAATATATCTGGTCTAATGTTTTCTCAAATTTCGATTTAATTAAATAATCCTTTTATGCTTCAACTGTGGCCTGATTAAACTTCTGAATTATCCTCATCTGTTTTCCCATCATCCCAGCTGGATACAGATGTGAAATCAGGAAAACGCATGATTTTAGTAAAATTTCATTGCCCTTTTCTAACAACCCATGGAAAACACAAGCCCAACAGCAAAGCAACGATTAATACACTAATTAAGGACGGAAATAAATGCAGTTAGAGCATAACCAAAACTTCCTTTCAACATTGTTTTTAATATGTCATATTCTCCTTTTAGATCTTTTAGTATTTTAGCAATATTAGATGAATTTGAAGGACAGAGGTTCTGCGTTATATTTACAACATTCTCAGTTATTTCTTTTACCATATCATGTTTTAATTTCTCAGTCATATTCTCTAGGCTTGTATCTGGTTTGAACATTGGTTTGGAAACTGCTCCAGCCGTAAAAGTGACTTTTTCCATGAGACTGTTAATTTTATTTTTTATTGATTGAATGTCTAACAGACCAAATCCATTTGTGGCATTAGTTAATTCGCTAATGATTTCCTCTGACTTATGAGGTGTAGACGTGGTTTTTGATCCTGTTCGCGCAGGTGGGGCAGTAACAGGTCCAAAGGTTATTGTAGATGCTTCGCCGGTTCAACAGCTCCAGGTATTGTGAATATTTTTTCTTTAGTTTGATGTTTTATATTTGTTTCTTCTGTGCTTAATTTTATGGGAGTCGTCCTGCCATTTATTCTAGACGCTCTTACTTCTCTGATTGTCTCTGGCGTATTTACGGTGCTTATCTCTGTCGGGGGACGTTCTCTGTCAGTAATATTAAAAGTGCTCAATGTTGTTTTATTTCCACATGGTTTTTGAGTAACCAACTCTGTAAAGCCACAGGGAAAAGACACACACACGCATCCCATATTTGATCTGATCGGTTTTGTCTGCCATGTGCATTGGATTGTGACGTCTGTATCATTCATTAAATTGTTTGTAACATTTAGGGGCTGACATATGTTTGAAAACCTTCTGTGGTTTTGGGTTGAATACGTTGCGATGTCTTGTTTTTCTGTTTCGTTTACTAAGCCGATATTTTCTGCTCCGCATGGAATAAATAACACTCCTATTTGTTCGATCGATCCGTAATCAATCTTACAATGACATGTGATCTTGTTATTATGCTCAAAATACTTTAGTTGCACTGGTCTGTTTTTTGTCATTAACACTTGGGCAAGTGCCAACATTAATAAACAGAGTTTTTGCCTCATTTTTAATCTTGTTTTTTTACAACACTGCTTCTTTAATCAGTGCTCCTCTTTGGTTTCTCTTTTTTGTTCGTGTTCTAAGTTAGTTTTTTTTCTTTTCTTTTTCTTTTGACTTTATTTTATTTTTTGTGCGCAACTTGTTTTATTATTTTTATTATAAACTTCATTAAAAATTTTGTTTTTCTTTCTGCGTAAAAGTTTAACCACAGACTTTATATTTTCTTATAAAACAGCCTTTTCTGTCTCTCGTGAAGGCCTTTCAAAAAAACACAGAACCTTATTAATTAATAATTTGTTAATTACGCTTTATCTGATTAAAGCCTAAACATACTACGAATTTTGTTTTTGATTCACCAACTTTTTTCCTCGTGAAAGTTTATAAAACACCCTCAATTAGAAAACTCTGGCTTGTTTTGCCTTAACACAGATTCAGGCTTTTTTTGTTTCCTTGAAGCCTTTAACATGCTTTAATTATTTTGGATTATTTTACTCAAATTAATCTCACAAAAGTCCCAAGAAGTAAATCACAATTTCTAGTTTTTGTACATTTAACGAATCTGACAGGAATTCTGAAACAACAAAGGTCGCTGTCAAACCTTCTTTTGGGAACATGTTCGTGTCTTTACTTCCAGGATTTCGTGGGAGGCATCGTTTGCAGAAATTGCTCCGTCAAATCACCGTCAGGGTCACCATTTGTGTTTTTTTTTTCAGGAGGTTCAGTTCGTGTCCTAGAAAGAAGCACAAAAGCTGGAGGATCTGAGAAACAGGCCACTTTATTTCAGCATTTTCCATTCAGAGAGATTCAGTGTTGATCACCAAATACAAGTGTCACCCCGGAACGACGCCTCTGCCCAACTCACAACGAGGAGGAGCTTTATACCACACATCTGACAAAACATTAACTTGTTGATTTAGCATATACAGTAAGAAAATGAACAATAATGCTGACCCGGTGCACTTTATCATGGGTGGGTACATGCCTCGGGGTTCACATACATCAGGTTTCTGCTTCGTGGCATCTCAAAGTCCAGAAAAACATGTCTCTTATAGAACTATAGATAAACATATGTGTTTTTCACCCTGTTGTCATTCTAAGGTACAAAATATTGGGTGAATCAAAATGATCAACACAGAATATTTCCCACATCACCCTACAATAGAGGCTTTGCAGCGTCACGTGTCGCCATGGCAACTTTACCTACGCCGGGCCACACTATGTCATTGACCTCACCAGTGTCGGAGAAACATGGGCAGGTTTTGTTGAGTATTTGGTTGTTCTAGAACAGGGGTCAGCAACCTGTGGCTCTTTAGCACCCCCCAGTGGCTCCCTGGAGCTTTTTCAAAAATGAGTGAAAATGGAAAAGGAATGATTTTTTTGGTTGTTATAATCTGGTTTGTTTAGGGGTAAAACCCTCGTTCATCTGCTCATGGATCTGATCCATCATCTGTGTGAAAATGAAACACATGAAAAGTGTTTCAGCAGAACAAACAGATGAGCTGAAGCTGAAGTGGGGGGTGGTGTCCACCTCCACCTGACAAGAACTTTCCCTGAAAAAAAACAACAAAAAAACACGTGCGCAGACGGACGCTCAGAACAACATAACGAACCAAACTGGATGCTTTCCCCACACGGAACCAGAGCACAGACGAACTGCACTGAATCACTCAGACCCAGTTCTTTGTGCTGGTCTTACTCGTCTCCGTCTGGAACCAGGACATGGAGGACGAAGCCTCCGGACCATCTGACCAACACTGGACCCTCAGCCTCGTCTTGAGGAGCTGCTCCTGTGTGTTTCTGCTGCTGAGCTCAGAGCTTCTGCTCCAGACTGATGTTGTGTACAAAGTTCTCCATGCTGCTGTTTTTTGAATGCTCCTCAAGCCCCCAGGTTCCAAAATGGCCGCCCATTCAAGTCAATGGGCTGAGCTCAATGGCGCATGATCCCAGATTAGCCTTTAGCCCGGCTAGGTACTTCCGGTGGCTGTGGGCCGACCGAGCATGTGCAGTAGTGTCTTTTCTCCCACGGGCACAAGCGAATGCACGAGACCACACGCACGGAGCGCGGGCTCGTGTATCACGTGATCGCTTTGACCAATCAGAGCGAGAGGAGCTAGAGCGAAGCAGAGCAGAGCCGGAGCTAACGAATATAAAGTGTTTTTTAAGACAACTGAAGGATTTTGAGCAAGAAAAAGTTTATGATCTAAAAATAGGTAAAAATCGCCACAAAATCCGACATTTTTGAAAGCTGTAGGTCCTGTCAGCTGAACACGAGCAGTTTGTGATCACATTGCCTCTGTGAGAAAAATCTTGTCTCGGCCCATGGGATTTTTTCGACTGTAGAACCACTGAGTGACACGACGTCAACTGGAGGCAGCTACAAGCAGCAACACTGTATCCAGTTATTTTAATAGATCCATGGTGCTCCTGTGCACGACCAAAAGAAATGCGACTGCTGCTCTGATACTTCCATCATCGTCGTCATAGCAACAGGTAAACGTCGGTTGCACTTTCAGAGCGTCGGCTCCTAAAACTCCGTTTATCTCAGTTTACACACAAACATGAAACCGGAGTTTTCCAGAATCTCCATCCAGCCGGAGTTTTTAGAAAGATTCGTTTTCAGAGGTGAATTCTCCGTTTGTGTGTAAACGATGTGAACAAACGAAGGGAAATGTCTCTGTTTATAAAAATCCCCGTGTCCGTGTAAACGAGGAATAAATGACAAAGGAACAAACACGAACCACCTGATTTCAGTGTCTCCAGACGGAGCAGCGAGTGTGAGAGAGTCACAGAGAGTCACAGAGAGTCACAGAGAGTCACAGAGAGTCACAGAGAGTCACAGAGAGGGTCACAGAGAGTCACAGAGAGTCACAGAGAGTCACAGAGGGTCACAGAGAGTCACAGAGGGTCACAGAGAGTCACAGAGAGTCACAGAGAGTCACAGAGAGGTCACAGAGTCACAGAGGGTCACAGAAGTCACAGAGTCACAGAGGGTCACAGAGAGTCCAGTCAAGAGAGTCACAGAGGGTCACAGAGGGTCACAGAGGGTCACAGAGTCACAGAGGTCACAGAGAGTCACAGAGGGTCACAGAAGTCACAGAGTCACAGAGAGTCACAGAGAGTCACAGAGAGTCACAGAGAGTCACAGAGTCACAGAGTCACAGAGAGAGTCACAGAGGGTCACAGAGGGTCACAGTCACAGAGAGTCACAGAGAGTCACAAGAGTCACAGAGAGTCACAGAGAGTCACAGAGGGTCACAGAGAGTCACAGAGAGTCACAGAGAGTCACAGAGGGTCACAGAGAGTCACAGAGTCACAGAGAGTCACAGAGAGTCACAAGGGTCAGAGAGTCACAGAGTCACAGAGAGTCACACAGTCACAGAGTCACAAGAGAGTCACAGAGAGTCACACAGAGTCAGTCAGTCAGAGTCACAGAGAGTCACAGAGAGTCACAGAGTCACAGAGAGTCACAGAGTCACAGAGTCACAGAGAGTCACAGAGTCACAGAGGGTCACAGAGAGTCACAGAGAGTCACAGAGGGTCACAGAGAGTCACAGAGAGTCACAGAGAGTCACAGAGTCACAGAGGTCAGAGTCAGAGAGTCACAGAGGTCACAGAGAGTCACAGAGAGTCACAGAGAGTCACAGAGGGTCACAGAGGGTCACAGAGAGTCACAGAGAGTCACAGAGAGTCACAGAGAGTCACAGAGAGGAGTCACAGAGAGTCACAGAGAGTCACAGAGAGTCACAGAGAGTCACAGAGGGTCACAGAGAGTCACAGAGGGTCACAGAGAGTCACAGAGGTCACAGAGAGTCACAGAGGGTCACAGAGAGTCACAGAGGGTCACAGAGAGTCACAGAGAGTCAACAGAGTCACGAGAGTCACAGAGGGTCACAGAGAGTCACAGAGAGTCACAGAGAGTCACAGAGAGTCACAGAGAGTCACAGAGAGTCACAGAGGGTCACAGAGAGTCACAGAGAGTCACAGAGTCACAGAGGTCACAGTCACAGAGAGTCACAGAGAGTCACAGAGAGTCACAGAGGGTCACAGAGGGTCACAGAGAGTCACAGAGAGTCACAGAGAGTCACAGAGAGTCACAGAGGGTCACAGAGGGTCACAGAGAGTCACAGAGGGTCACAGAGGGTCACAGAGGGTCACAGAGTCACAGAGAGTCACAGAGGGTCACAGAGAGTCACAGAGAGTCACAGAGAGTCACAGAGTGTCACAGAGGGTCACAGAGGGTCACAGAGAGTCACAGAGAGTCACAGAGGGTCACAGAGAGTCACAGAGGGTCACAGAGAGTCACAGAGAGTCACAGAGGAGTCACAGAGAGTCACAGAGTCACAGAGAGTCACAGAGAGTCACAGAGGGTCACAGAGGGTCACAGAGAGTCACAGAGGGTCACAGAGGGTCACAGAGGGTCAGAGGGTCAGAGAGGGTCACAGAGAGTCACAGAGAGTCACAGAGGGTCACAGAGAGTCACAGAGAGTCACAGAGGGTCACAGAGGGTCACAGAGGGTCACAGAGAGTCACAGAGAGTCACAGAGGGTCAGAGGGTCAGAGAGGGTCAGAGAGTCACAGAGAGAGTCACAGAGAGTCACAGAGAGTCACAGAGAGTCACAGAGAGTCACAGAGGGTCACAGAGGGTCACAGAGAGTCACAGAGAGTCACAGAGAGTCACAGAGAGTCACAGAGGGTCACAGAGAGTCACAGAGGGTCACAGAGAGTCACAGAGAGTCACAGAGAGTCACAGAGGGTCACAGAGAGTCACAGAGGGTCACAGAGAGTCACAGAGGGTCACAGAGGGTCACAGAGAGTCACAGAGAGTCACAGTCAGAGAGTCACAGAGTCACAGAGGGTCACAGAGTCACAGAGGGTCACAGAGGGTCACAGAGGGTCACAGAGAGTCACAGAGGGTCACAGAGAGTCACAGAGAGTCACAGAGTCACAGAGGTCACAGAGTCACAGAGAGTCACAGAGTCACAGAGGGTCAGAGTCAGAGAGTCACAGAGAGTCACAGAGAGTCACAGAGTCACAGAGGGTCACAGAGAGTCACAGAGGAGTCACAGAGGGTCACAGAGTCACAGAGAGTCACAGAGAGTCACAGAGGGTCACAGAGAGTCACAGAGGGTCACAGAGGGTCACAGAGAGTCACAGAGAGTCACAGAGGGTCACAGAGAGTCACAGAGAGTCACAGAGAGTCACAGAGGGTCACAGAGGGTCACAGAGAGTCACAGAGAGTCACAGAGAGAGTCACAGAGGTCACAGAGAGTCACAGAGGGTCACAGAGAGTCACAGAGGGTCACAGAGGTCAGAGAGTCACAGAGAGTCACAGAGGGTCACAGAGAGTCACAGAGAGTCACAGAGGGTCACAGAGGGTCACAGAGAGTCACAGAGGTCACAGAGTCAGAGAGTCACAGAGGTCACAGAGAGTCACAGAGGGTCACAGAGAGTCACAGAGAGTCACAGAGAGTCACAGAGAGTCACAGAGGGTCACAGAGGGTCACAGAGAGTCACAGAGAGTCACAGAGGGTCACAGAGAGTCACAGAGGGTCACAGAGGGTCACAGAGAGTCACAGAGAGTCACAGAGGGTCACAGAGAGTCACAGAGGGTCACAGAGAGTCACAGAGAGTCACAGAGAGTCACAGAGGTCACAGAGAGTCACAGAGAGTCACAGAGGGTCACAGAGGTCACAGAGGGTCACAGAGAGTCACAGAGAGTCACAGAGAGTCACAGAGGGTCACAGAGAGTCACAGAGAGTCACAGAGGGTCACAGAGGGTCACAGAGAGTCACAGAGGGTCAGAGAGTCACAGAGAGTCACAGAGGGTCACAGAGGGTCAGAGAGTCACAGAGTCACACAGAGAGTCACAGAGGGTCACAGAGAGTCACAGAGAGTCACAGAGGGTCACAGAGGGTCACAGAGAGTCACAGAGAGTCACAGAGGGTCAGAGGGTCACAGAGAGTCACAGAGGGTCACAGAGAGTCACAGAGGGTCAGAGGGTCACAGAGAGTCACAGAGAGTCACAGAGAGTCACAGAGGGTCAGAGGGTCACAGAGAGTCACAGAGGGTCACAGAGAGTCACAGAGGGTCAGAGGGTCACAGAGAGTCACAGAGAGTCACAGAGAGTCACAGAGAGTCACAGAGGGTCACAGAGGGTCACAGAGAGTCACAGAGAGTCACAGAGTCACAGAGTCACAGAGAGTCACAGAGAGTCACAGAGGGTCACAGAGAGTCAGTCAGAGGGTCACAGAGAGTCAGTCACAGAGAGTCACAGAGGGTCACAGAGAGTCACAGAGAGTCACAGAGAGTCACAGAGTCACAGAGGGTCACAGAGAGTCACAGAGGGTCACAGAGGGTCACAGAGAGTCACAGAGGGTCACAGAGAGTCACAGAGGGTCACAGAGGGTCACAGAGAGTCACAGAGGGTCACAGAGAGTCACAGAGGGTCACAGAGGGTCACAGAGGGTCACAGAGAGTCACAGAGGGTCACAGAGGGTCACAGAGGGTCACAGAGAGTCACAGAGAGTCACAGAGAGTCACAGAGGGTCACAGAGAGTCACAGAGAGTCACAGAGGGTCACAGAGAGTCACAGAGGGTCACAGAGAGTCACAGAGAGTCACAGAGGGTCAGAGGGTCACAGAGAGTCACAGAGGGTCACAGAGAGTCACAGAGGGTCACAGAGAGTCACAGAGAGTCACAGAGGGTCAGAGGGTCACAGAGAGTCACAGAGAGTCACAGAGGGTCACAGAGAGTCACAGAGGGTCACAGAGGGTCACAGAGAGTCACAGAGAGTCACAGAGAGGTCACAGAGAGTCAGAGAGAGTCACAGAGAGTCACAGAGGGTCACAGAGAGGGTCACAGAGAGTCACAGAGAGTCACAGAGAGTCACAGAGAGTCACAGAGGGTCACAGAGGGTCACAGAGAGTCACAGAGGGTCACAGAGAGTCACAGAGGGTCACAGAGGGTCACAGAGAGTCACAGAGGGTCACAGAGGGTCACAGAGGGTCAGAGGGTCACAGAGAGTCACAGAGGGTCACAGAGAGTCACAGAGAGTCACAGAGGGTCACAGAGGGTCACAGAGGGTCACAGAGAGTCACAGAGAGTCACAGAGGGTCAGAGAGGGTCAGAGAGGGTCACAGAGAGTCACAGAGAGTCACAGAGAGTCACAGAGAGTCACAGAGGGTCACAGAGAGTCACAGAGAGTCACAGAGGGTCACAGAGGGTCACAGAGAGTCACAGAGAGTCACAGAGAGTCACAGAGGGTCACAGAGGGTCACAGAGAGTCACAGAGAGTCACAGAGGGTCACAGAGAGTCACAGAGGGTCACAGAGAGTCACAGAGGGTCACAGAGGGTCACAGAGAGTCACAGAGAGTCACAGAGGGTCAGAGAGTCACAGAGAGTCACAGAGGGTCACAGAGGGTCACAGAGAGTCACAGAGGGTCACAGAGAGTCACAGAGAGTCACAGAGAGTCACAGAGGGTCACAGAGAGTCACAGAGAGTCACAGAGGGTCACAGGGTCACAGAGAGTCACAGAGAGTCACAGAGAGTCACAGAGTCACAGAGTCACAGAGAGTCACAGAGGGTCACAGAGAGTCACAGAGAGTCACAGAGAGTCACAGAGGGTCACAGAGGGTCACAGAGAGTCACAGAGAGTCACAGAGAGGTCACAGAGAGTCACAGAGAGTCACAGAGAGTCACAGAGGGTCACAGAGGAGTCACAGAGGGTCACAGAGAGTCACAGAGAGTCACAGAGGGTCACAGAGAGTCACAGAGAGTCACAGAGAGTCACAGAGAGTCACAGAGGGTCAGAGGGTCACAGAGAGTCACAGAGGGTCACAGAGAGTCACAGAGAGTCACAGAGAGTCACAGAGTCACAGAGGGTCACAGAGAGTCACAGAGAGTCACAGAGAGTCACAGAGTCACAGAGAGTCACAGAGGGTCACAGAGGGTCACAGAGAGTCACAGAGTCACAGAGGTCACAGAGAGTCACAGAGAGTCACAGAGGGTCACAGAGGAGTCACAGGAGTCACAGAGTCACAGAGAGTCACAGAGAGTCACAGAGAGTCACAGAGGGTCACAGAGAGTCACAGAGAGTCACAGAGAGTCACAGAGGGTCACAGAGGTCACAGAGGAGTCACAGAGAGTCACAGAGAGGTCACAGAGGGTCACAGAGTCACAGAGAGTCACAGAGAGTCACAGAGAGTCACAGAGGGTCAGAGGGTCAGAGGGTCACAGAGAGTCACAGGAGTCACAGAGAGTCACAGAGAGTCACAGAGGAGTCACAGAGGGTCACAGAGAGTCACAGAGAGTCACAGAGAGTCACAGAGAGGTCACAGAGGGTCACAGAGGGTCACAGAGAGTCACAGAGAGTCACAGAGAGGTCACAGAGAGTCACAGAGAGTCACAGAGAGTCACAGAGAGTCACAGAGGGTCACAGAGGGTCACAGAGAGTCACAGAGAGTCACAGAGGTCACAGAGAGTCACAGAGAGTCACAGAGGGTCAGAGGAGGGTCAGAGAGTCACAGGGTCACAGAGGGTCACAGAGGGTCAGAGGGTCACAGAGGGTCACAGAGGGTCACAGAGGGTCAGAGGGTCAGAGGGTCACAGAGGGTCAGAGGGTCACAGAGGGTCACAGAGGGTCAGAGGGTCACAGAGAGTCACAGAGGGTCACAGAGGGTCACAGAGGGTCACAGAGGGGTCAGAGGGTCAGAGGGTCAGAGGGTCAGAGGGTCACAGAGGGTCAGAGGGTCAGAGGGTCAGAGGTCACAGAGGTCAGAGGGTCACAGAGGGTCAGAGGTCAGAGGGTCACAGAGGGTCAGAGGGTCAGAGGGTCAGAGGGTCAGAGGGTCACAGAGGGTCACAGAGGGTCAGAGGGTCAGAGGGTCAGAGGGTCACAGAGGGTCACAGAGGGTCAGAGGGTCACAGAGAGTCAGAGGGTCACAGAGGGTCAGAGGGTCACAGAGGTTCACAGAGAGTCACAGAGAGTCACAGAGGGTTTGTGGATCATGATGTTCATGTTGTATTTGTACTGAGTCATTTTAATAGTGGGTTTGTACAGATCATACACTGACAGTCTGTGTTTCCTTTATATTAGGCTTATATAAGACTCCAGGCAGGTCTGTAGTATAAAGTATAAAACGATTCGATTCTTCACTGTTCCTCTGGAAATGACTCATCAGGATCAAACAAGGGAATTATCAAAAAAAAAGACGTGGATTATGTCTCGAGAACATAAACCACCAAGAGATTTCCAATGGTCCCATCAAGACAAACTCACGTCACTTTCATCTAGGTGTTTGTTATTTAAATAGTTTCATAGTTTATTTAATGAAAGAAGAACATTTACTGAACTAAAATGTCATTAATTTATGGAGGAAAACCTGCACTAGTTTATGATTCAACGAACCCACACTGGCTCCTGTGATCAACACGACGCACGAGTCGAAGAGTCTGTGAGCTGAACCTCGAAAGAATCGACCGTGAAAAGATCCTCACCAACATTAGAAAGATCCATTCGCAAAAAGAGATTAATTCTAGAAGACAAAGTTGTGGATAAACAAGACAATAAAGAAAACACTGGTCCTACGACGAGTGACATGTTTATATGTGCGTTCACACCAGAGCGTCACAAAACGCCCTCGACGTCTCTGTCTGGACGCCTTTACATTTGAATTTAGACGCCCCCGACGCCCCAGAAACAAGAAACAAGAACCTGCTCTTTTCCTGAAACGATGTCCAGACCAGACTGAGAGACTTTAGTGTTTTTATGACATAAAATCATCAGTGGAGGAAATCGACTCGACGACTGCGACGTGTTTAGATTTATACTCCACTAATGACCCTGGTCTAGTCCTGGTCTAGTCCTGGTCTAGTCTTGGTGTAGTCCTGGTCTAGTCTTGGTCTAGTCCTGGTGTAGTCCTGGTTCAGTCCTGGTGTAGTCCTGGTCTAGTCCCGGTCTAGTCCTGGTGTAGTCCTGGTCTAGTCCTGGCCTAGTCCTGGTTTAGTCCTGGTTTAGTCCTCATCTAGTCCTGGTATAATCTTGGTCTAGTCCTGGTTCAGTCCTGGTCTAGTCCCGGTCTAGTCTGGGTCTAGTTCTGGTGTAGTCCTGGTTCAGTTCTGGTGTAGTCCTGGTTCAGTCCTGGTGTAGTTCTGTGGTTCTGGTTTTCGGGTCTTTCTCTTTCTTCCTGATAAAAATGTCTCTGTGTCTCTGGATAAAGTTCAGCATTTTCCATTTTCTGGTGTCGACACCAAAACATCCTCGACGCGCCATGTCCACCGAGACTTTACATAGAAACTGGACGCTCTGGTGTGAACAGCCCCACACAGCCCTGATCCTGGTCCCTGATCCTGGTCCCTGATCCTGGTCCCTGATCCTGGTCCCTGATCCTGGTCCCTGATCCTGGTCCCTGATCCTGGTCCCCGCGCTGGACTCAACACCAGCATCCATCTCATGTTGGACATATTTGGAACTTCAGAGGGCGTTTCTAACCAAATACTTATTAATTTTCTGTGTAAATGAAATGTAAATGATCGTGGTGTTCGTCGCTCGGTGTTGGTAAATTCAGGACAACTGTCACTTAAGAAGGAATGTGGGATCTTAAAAACACTTTGTGAATCTGGCTCAGTCTCTCAGCAGCTTCTAAACGTGGAAGTTACAAACATTTTTTAAGAAGATTCATTAATGAGGCCCAGTGTGTCTTTAGTTTCTTTGACAACAAAAACAAAAACACAAGTGTGTTTCATTCAAATGTGTTCATTTTATTGGTCAAATGTAAATAGAACATTGAGCACATTTCTATAGTGACACTCTTTTTTATATGAAACTTTTAAGTGGCTCCACGAACAAAACGCCTCTGAAACTATGACTGTGTGAACAATATACAAATATATGAATGGAACACTCTGGCACGTGGTTATAGATCATTTTTTGAAAGAGTCTCGTCCCAGTGTGGGCGTGGTTCTGTCGGACGCTCCAGAGGATCAGATCTTCTATGATTTCTACGGGTCGTCTCATTTCAAACTAAAGCAAAGTTCTCTGGCCTTAACAGGAAGTAGACTGCACCTGGATCCTGTGCATCAGAATCATTTCAAACCAAAGCCTCAAGTCTGTGAACAGTGTGTAATGTTCTAAGATCAGATTTGAACTGACTGGAGTGAGTTTGTGAAACATCAGTAAAAGAAAATCTGAAAACACAAAACAGCCACAAAAGAAGGATTATAAAAAGAGTCACTAAACAATAGAACAAAACAGTGACTCTGTATTTACACAAATGGACTGAACATCCCTCACACCCGACCCGGTCCAAGTCCAGGACTCACACCCGACCCGGTCCAAGTCCAGGACTCACACCCGACCCGGTCTAAGTCCGGGACTCGCGCCCGACCCGGTCTGAGTCCGGGACTCGCGCCCGACCCGGTCTAAGTCCAAGGTCTCAGACCTGACCTGGTCTAAGGGCCAGTGTCCGGTCCAGGACTCAGGTGGATCTGATCAGGTCTATCTCCAGGTCCTCTGAGGTCCTCTCTCTGGCGCCCCTTCTGGCCCGGACCTGAAACAACAGGACACAGCAGATCCACACGTCACAAAACCAGGACCACAGACTGAAGAAGTTTTCTGAGGGAGCGTGACGACACCCACAGTGTTCAGCTCCAAATGAAGCTCATGGAGATTAAAAATTAAAAAAGAGAGACATAAATTAGAGAGAAGAGTGCGGAATGAAAACCTTTCAGTCATCTGCACAGTGAAACAGAACCTGGATTTAACAGAGTCAAAGTCGAGTCTGTCTCACATGTTCAGACTGTTCCAGGTTTTAGCTGCATGAACCTGAAACTCTGACTCCTCTTGTTTAGTCGTGACTCTGGGCACCAGCAGGAGTTGGTCCCTGAGGTCCTCAGAGTGTGAGATGTTCATATGACACTAACATGTCACAGATGGACTTTGGTGCTCAGACATGGAGACACTTGTACAAACAGAGACGTTTTAAAGTCTCTGAGCCACAGGAGCCAGAGCAGAGACCTGAGACCAGGACACATGTGCTCGGACTTCCTAGTTCGAGTCAGGACCCGAGCTGCAGTGTTCTGGATGTTCTGGATGTTCTGGATGTTCTGCAGCGTCTCACAGCTCGTTTGGAGAGACCAGTGAGCAGAACATCACAGTATCTAATCTACTGGAGACAAACTCATGGATAAGTTTCTCCAAGTCTGATTTAGACAGTAAACCTTTGATTTTTGCTATGTTTTTTAGATGGTAAAAGGCTGCAGATGTTATTGATTTGATGTGACTGTTAAAGTTCAAGTCTGAGTCCATTATTACCCTGAGATTTCTTGCCTGATTTGAAGGTTTTAGAGAGAGAGACTGGAGGTGATGCTGACACTGTCCCTTTGTTTCTGTGGACCAAACACTATGACTTCAGTCTTGTCAGAGTTTAGCTGGAGAAAGTTGTTTTGCCTCCACACACTGATCTGTTGGATGCAGTGACCAAGTAGCCACACTTTTACACACAAACTCAACTGGAGCCTGAGTCCATGGAGCCCAGAACTAGTTTCTAGTTGCTCCTCTAGAGTTGCTCCTCTAGAGCAACTAGAAAACACATCTGAGAGACATAAAAATGTAAGATCAGACTTTTACCTGAACACTTCACCTCCACACCCCAGGAAGAGGAGGATGAATAAGAGACACATTCTCTCACTGAAGACTCCTTCACACAGTCAGATCTGACTCTCCACACATCACTCTGTGGAAAACCATCTCTCTTTTCTCCATAAACAGCAGAACCACAGTCCAGGTCTCTGCACACAACAGCTGTGTCCTCCTGGTCCCAGCGTCCTAAAGGATCCACTCGTCTCCACTCTCTTTCGTGTTTCACCTCCACAGTCCCAGCACAGCGACTGGCTCCTCCCACCAACCTGAACGCTGAACAGACAAGAGACAGAGTGAAGCCCCGCCCCTTTATCTGAGCAGTGAAGCCCCGCCCCTTTACCTGAGCAGTGAAGCCCCGCCCCTTTACCTGAGCAGTGAAGCCCCGCCCCTTTACCTGAGCAGTGAAGCCCCGCCCCTTTACCTGAGCAGGTGAGGTTGACAGTGGCTCCAGAGGAGCAGGTGCTTGAGTTGGAGCGGGGACAGTCCATCAGAGCAGACTCATGTCCCTCACAGTGGAACGTCTGCCCCAGAGGAGAGAGCGCCCCCTGGAGGAGAGAAGGAGCCCCACAGTCCAGCTCCCTGCACAGCACCTCTGCCCCCCGCTGGTCCAAGTCCCCGTCACAGACCCCGGTCCAGGACCCGTCCCAGATCTGCACTGATCCTGAACACAGACCGGACCCCGAGACCAACCGCACCGAGTCTGTGGACACATGTGACATCATCACTCTGAACCAATAGGACGCACACATGTGTGACATCATCACTCTGAACCAATAGGACGCACACATGTGACATCATCACTCTGAACCAATAGGACACACACATGTGTGACATCATCACTCTGAACCAATAGGACGCACACATGTGTGACATCATCACTCTGAACCAATAGGACGCACACATGTGTGACATCATCACTCTGAACCAATAGGACGCACACATGTGTGACATCATCACTCTGAACCAATAGGACGCACACATGTGTGACATCATCACTCTGAACCAATAGGACGCACACATGTGTGACATCATCACTCTGAACCAATAGGACGCACACATGTGTGACATCATCACTCTGAACCAATAGGACGCACACATGTGTGACATCATCACTCTGAACCAATAGGACGCACACATGTGTGACATCATCACTCTGAACCAATAGGACGCACACATGTGTGACATCATCACTCTGAACCAATAGGACGCACACATGTGACATCATCACTCTGAACCAATAGGACACACACATGTGTGACATCATCACTCTGAACCAATAGGACGCACACATGTGTGATCATCACTCTGAACCAATAGGACACACACATGTGTGACATCATCACTCTGAACCAATAGGACGCACACATGTGTGACATCATCACTCTGAACCAATAGGACACACACATGTGTGACATCATCACTCTGAACCAATAGGACGCACACATGTGACATCATCACTCTGAACCAATAGGACACTTGTTGTGATCATGAGAGTTAAACACAAACTCAGAGGACGTGTCTCTTTTTTCTTTCCTCACTTCCTTCTTCTTGATTTCTCTCTTTGATTCTGCAGGAAATGGGTGAGGAAGTCCCGCCCACAGAGGAGACACAAGGAGCAGAGAGAAGAAGAGGAGAGACTCTGGGCTCCACATTAACCGTCGTCTTTTGGCCTCGGGCAACTACAAGTTTAGTTTGGGCAAGTGGTCTCCTCTGTGTAGTAGCCCGAGTGGGCAAGTGAAAGTACAGCCACACAAGTCTAGTCCCCCATTAATAATCATGAATTATTTGGTTGAAAAATGAAGGGACGGGTTGTCTGTTTGTAATCCCATTTTTCATTTCCGTGAAAGGGACGGGTAAGTCTTATGTTGTCACCGTGACCATTTTGTGAGACAGTGACAAGTGCTCACTTCATGTGTGTGACTGTGTGCGTCACGTCTCTCATTTTACCATCACGACTGCACACACATCTCCAGGAAACTTCAAACACATCAGAACAAGGAGCAAACTCAGGACTAAACCCAACTCCAACCAACATAAAGAGCAACTCCACAGAGTCTCCGTCAGGAAAGACGTCACACACACAAGAGCGTTCAATTCATAGTGAGACGGGTTTGGGTTCAACTCCACTGAGTGTGTTCACATGTACTCGAGTATCTGTGTGTGTGTGTGTGTGTGTGTGTGTGTGTGTTGTTAGTTGAATGTGTGTAAGTGTTTTTTGTTGTTATAAATCAGTTAAAAAGTCTTAAATGATCAAAGATGCTCCATGTTTATCTTTTGTCATATCTGTGCCATAGTTGCCATAGCGACCAGTGTAAATGTCCCGTCTCCTCTGATGGTGCATGTGCACAGGGACATGAGTATCCTGGTTTCTCTGAGCTCATGGAAACACTCTGTCCAGAACAGTGTCATAACCGGGATCCTGCTGCACATGTAAACGCACTGACACTTCCACTTTACAAATGAAACACATTTAAGCCTGGGCGCCAGTCGACGGGGCCTCGACGACCGGATCTCTGGACATGGAAACTGTGGCTCTGGGGACATGGAATGTCACCTCGCTGGGGGGGAAGGAGCCTGAGCTTGTGCCAGAGGTTGAGTGTTACTGACTAGATATAGTCGGCCTCACCTCCACGCACAGTTTGGGCTCTGGAACCCAACTCCTTGAGAGGGGTTGGACCCTCTGGTGTTGGCCGCGGGGAGCGGCGGCGGGCTGGTGTTGGGGGGTGGGCTGGTGTTGGGGGGGTGGAGCTGGTGGTGGGGGGGTGGAGCTGGTGTGGGCTCATTGCCCCACTGCTCAGCCACTGTGTGTTGGAGTTCACCCTGGTGAACGAGAGGGTCGTGTCCCTGCATCTTCAGGTCGGGGACAGGTCTCTCACTGTGGTGTCGGCCTACGGGCCGAACAGCAGTGCAGAGTACTCGAGTACCCGGCCTTCTTGGAGTCCCTGGGAGGGGTACTAGACAGTGCACCGACCGGGGACTCCGTTGTTCTCCTGGGGGACTTCAACGCCCACGTGGGCAACGACAGTGACACTTGGAGAGGGGTGATTGGGAGGAACGGCCTCCCCGATCTGAACCCGAGCGGTGTTCTGTTATTGGACTTCTGTGCTAGTCACAGTTTGTCCATAACCAACACCATGTTCGAGCACAAGGGTGTCCATAAGTGCACGTGGCACCAGGACACCCTAGGCCGGAGGTCGATGATCGACTTTGTAGTCGTGTCATCTGACCTCCGGCCGCGTGTCTTGGACACTCGGGTGAAGAGAGGGGCTGAGCTGTCAACTGATCACCACCTGGTTGTGAGTTGGATTCGCTGGCGGAGGAGGAAGCCGGAAAGACCTGGCAGGCCCAAGCGTGTAGTGAGGGTCTGTTGGGAACGTCTGGCGGAGCCTCTGTCAGAGGGACTTTCAACTCGCACCTCCAGGAGGACTTCTCCCGGATTCCGGGGGAGGCTGGAGATATGGAGTCCGAGTGGGCTTCATTCTCAGCCTCTATTGTCGATGCGGCTGCTCGGAGCTGTGGGCGTAAGGTCTGTGGTGCCTGTCGCTGCGGCAATCCCCGAACCCGGTGGTGGACATCGGAAGTAAGGGATGCCGTCAGGCTAAAGAAGGAGTCCTATCGGGCCTTGTTGGCTCGGGGGACTCCTGAGGCAGCTGATGGTACCGGCGGGCCAAGCGTGCTGCAGCTCGTGCGGTCGCGGAGGCAAAAACTCGGAGCTGGGAGGAGTTCGGGGAGAACATGGAGGAGGACTATCGGACGGCCTCAAGGAAAATCTGTCAAACCGGCGCCTCAGGAGGGGGAAGCAGTTCTTCACCAACACTGTTTACAGTGCAGGGGGAGAACTGTTCACCTTGACTGAGGACGTTGTCCGGCGGTGGAAGGAAACCTTTGAGGATCTCCTCAATCCCACCGTCACGTCTTCCGAGGAGGAAGTCGAGGCTGGGAACTTGGAGGTGGACTCATCCATCACGCTGGCTGAAGTCACTGAGGTGGTTAAAGCTCCTTGGTGGCAAGGCTCCGGGGGTTGAGATCCATCTTGAGTATCTTAAGTCTCTGGATGTTGTGGGTCTTGGCTGACACGCCTCTTCAACATCGTGTGGCGGTCGGGGACAGTACCTCTGGACTGGCAAACCGGGGTGGTGGTCCCTCTGTATAAGAAGGGGGACCGGAGGGTGTGTTCCAAATACAGGGGAATCACATTCCTCAGCCTTCATGGTAAGGTCTATGCCAGGGACTGGAGAAGAGAATCCGGCTGATAGTCCAACCTTGGATCCAGGAAGAGCAGTGTGGTTTTCATCCCGGTCGTGAGGTCATGGTTTTCGACCGAAAAAAGGTGTCTTGTCCTCTCCGGGTGGGTGGAGAGTCTTTGCCTCAAGTGGAGGAGTTCAAGTATCTCGGGGTCTTGTTCTCGAGTGAGGGAAGGACGGAACGTGAGATTGACAGGTGGATCGGTGCAGCTTCAGCAGTGATGCGGTCGCTGTATCGGACCGTTGTGGTGAAGAGGAGCTGAGTCGAAAGGTGAAGCTCTCGATTTACTGGTCAGTCTTTGTTCCTACTCTCACCTCTGGTCATGAGCTCTGGGTAGTGACCGAAAGGACGAGATCGTGGATACAAGCGGCCGAAATGAGTTTCGTCCGCAGGGTGGCTGGGCGTCTCCCTTAGAGATAGGGTGAGGAGCTCAGTCACACAGGAGGAGCTCGGAGTAGAGCCGCTGCTCCTCCACATCGAGAGGAGCCAGTTGAGGCTCGGGCATCTGTTTCGGATGCCTCCTGGGCGCCTCCCTCGGGAGGTGTTCCGGGCATGTCCCACCGGGAGGAGGGACTATGTCTCTGGACTGGCCTGGGAACACCTCGGGAGCTGGAGGACGTGTCTGGGGTGAAGGAAGTCGGGGAGTCCCTGCTTAGGCTGTTGCCCCCGCGACCCGACCCCGGATAAGCGGAAGGAAATGGATGGATGGATGGACACATTTAAGACAAAAGCAGCTTTATTTTCTCATCTATGACGTCATCAGAGACACAACTTTGTCTAAACGGATCTTTTATGTAGAATCCATTTACAACAAGAATCAAACACACACACACACTCCCAGCATCGTCCATCACAAACACACAGGTTTACTCCATCTCCAGAGAATCAGCAAAGAGAACATGAGACAGTCTGTCACTGTCACTGCTGCACACAATCTACAAGATTCAACTATTAAAGCAGAGCTCTGCTGCAAAAGGGACTTTTCACACATTTAACCATGTCACACATGTTTCCTTTCTTCTATTTGGACACATTCAACCTGAACATTTACAAAAACACTTTTACCTGAACACTTCACCTCCAGACCCGAGGAAGAGGAATAGTAGGACGGACCCCGGGCACATTCTCTCACTGATGCCTTCTTCACACAGTCAGGTCTGACAAACCACATACGACTCTGTGGAAAACCATCTCTCTTTTCTCCATAAACAGCAGAGCCACAGTCCAGGTCTCTGCACACACCAGCTACAGCCTCCTGGTCCCAGCGTCCAGAGGGATTCACTCGTCTCCACTCTCCTCTGTGTTTCACCTCCACAGTCCCAACACAGCGACTGGCTCCTCCCACCAACCTGAGCTCTGAACAGACAAGAGACAGAGTGAAGCCTCGCCCCTTTACCTGAGCACTGAAGCCCCGCCCCTTTACCTGAGCAGGTGAGGTTGACAGTGGCTCCAGAGGAGCAGGTGCTTGAGTTGGAGCGGGGACAGTCCATCAGAGCAGACTCATGTCCCTCACAGTGGAACGTCTGCCCCAGAGGAGAGAGCGCCCCCTGGAGGAGAGAAGGAGCCCCACAGTCCAGCTCCCTGCACAGCACCTCTGCCCCCGCTGGTCCAAGTCCCGTCACAGACCCCGGTCCAGGACCCGTCCCAGATCTGCACTGATCCTGAACACAGACCGGACCCCGAGACCAACCGCACCGACTCTGTGGACACACATGTGACATCATCACTCTGAACCAATAGGACGCACACATGTGTGACATCATCACTCTGAACCAATAGGACGCACACATGTGTGACATCATCACTCTGAACCAATAGGACGCACACATGTGTGACATCATCACTCTGAACCAATAGGACGCACACATGTGTGACATCATCACTCTGAACCAATAGGACGCACACATGTGTGACATCATCACTCTGAACCAATAGGACGCACACATGTGTGACATCATCACTCTGAACCAATAGGACACTTGTTGTGTTCATGATGAGGATGAGTAAGTCCCGCCCACAGAGGAGACACAAGGAGGAGACATGAGTTGAGGGTGAATGGGTCTTTCCTGAGGCGCTGGTTCTGATCTAAATAATCCTATAATGTGTCCAGTCTGGCGCCCCCTAGTGCCTCCGCTCAGTTTCATTTCTCTCCAGCTCTAGGTCAGGAGTCAGAAAACACTAGACGATTTGGAAAAACTCCAGAAGTGTGAGTCCAGACACCAGCCAATCAGACATTCTGTGTTCCCAAATCGAGGATTTAAAGTCGGAACAAAGAGAATGTTTGGTGAATTTTATCAAGGGGAAAGATGTTTTTGGATCAGTCTGTATGAAATCAGCCGTTTTCAATGAATCTCCCCATGAACCATCTCAGATTTGGCAGAAAATATTTCTAAAAATTTCTAAAATTACCAAATGAAAGTGTAGGGAAAGGTGCCTGTTCAGGGCCTGCTCCCCCATTCTGACAGAATCCACAAACCCGGAACCTGGAGAAGTCGGATCTGTCTGACTGCCTCTTGGTATTTACATCCCCAAGAGAACTGATCTTCTGTGTTTTCACACCTCACTTCCCCCCACGCAAAGTGGGACATGAATCAGAATGGGACATTATCATGGCTCTGCTAAAGTGATAAGGACTGTGAAATAATGACACTCCTCATTTTGCTTTGAAGAAACAGACCCACATCATCTACATACCAGACCATCAGGTGCCAATGCTTGGACCGGTTAAAACCGCGATGGACAGCGGTTGCCACCTTTTGGACTAACGAAGGACTGGATTAAACTCATCTTGATAACTAGTTAAAAATGTTTTTAACTGTGTTCTATATAAGGCTCATGTTGATGCAAGATAAGTACGCCACATTGTTTAATTCATGTGTTCATGGTCTCTTGTGTGTATTTCCTGTCACGTTCCCACGGAGGTATTTGCGGTAACTTCACCCATTTTTTTATTTACTTATATCAGTCTATTCAGGGTCGGGGTGTGAACCCACGATTAAACTTTGAGTGAAATCGGCCAAAGTTTGTGCAAATTATCAGTCGTTGAAGTTTGATGGTGAGCCCTAAAAACAAACCTGAAATTTGCATCGTTGCCACGGCAACACCGTTTGACCTTTTAAAAAGCTTTTAACAACTTTTAATGTCCCACTTGTCTAGATGATACAGAATGATTCTGTCTGGGTCAAACGCCCAAGGACGAGTTCGTTCAAGTACAAGGACAGGTCGCACGATCAATCCAATATGGCCGACTTCCTGTTGGTTGCTTAGCAACCGCGTAATATACTTTTTTGTTCCTATTCCCATGATGCATCTGTGTACCAAATTTGGTTTGGCTACGCCAAAGTTTTTGTCGGGCCTATTGGCAAGGGCAGATGTTTGGCCTGTCGCCATGGCAACACGATGGGAAATGGCATGGGGTCGTCATTGACTTTTTTGATCAAGACCATGTCATGAATCTGTGTACCAAATTTTATATGTCTACAACAAAGTAAATGTTTGCACTACCATGCAATTTCCCTAGGGGGCGCTATTGCGCCCATCTGAGATTTTCTTATATATACATCTGTTCAGGGTCGAGGTGTGAACCCGCGATTAAAATTTGAATGAAATCGGCCAAAGTTTGTGCCAGAATTTGTAGATTTTACCAAAGGAGAGTTTATGTCATCGCTATGGCAACGCCATAAAAAATATGACATGGGTGTCACTGACTTTTGGATCAGGATGCCAAAAGGGAATTTTGTGCAAAATTTCTGAAACTTTTGAACAACTATTTGGGAACAAATGATTTTCTTCCATATTAAATTTTGTTTCAATCTATAGGGGGCGCTAATGCACCAAATTCATAATTTTCACATGAAGTAGCTTCAGGGCAGAGAGTTTAACAAATGTTTCAAATGTCATTGAAATCGGAGTTCGTTTGAGCAAATGGGAGCAATTTGTAAATGTCCAAAATTGTGTGCATTTTTTGTTGCTTCACTGCTCAGAGATCGTAAGACGTGTGTGAACAATTTGGATAACTTTTATTGTTCTACGTCTTGAGATGATGTGGACCAAATTTGAGCTCGTTGGGGTGAACGCCCTCGGAGGAGTTCGTAACAGCTTAGCAAACTTTCAGCCAATATTACTGCCCCCTAGTGGAGCACACGGTGTTGGCGTAATAATATTTTTTCCTTGTCTTGACATGATCGACGTCTGTGTCAAATTTCATGATTGTACATGCAAATTTTTTTTGTGTCATTCGTATTCCCTAATGCATTTTTGAGTCGTTTGGGGCTGACGAGCCATTTTATTTCTGTTTGGAAAATGAAAATAGCAAAAAGTTAGAGAAGCGCGAGTTTTACCAGATGGAAAAATTTCAGGACTTTTCGTCATTGTTCAGTGGGAGAAAAATGGGTGAGTTGGTTCGGAGAAAAACCAACTGATACGAGAACAATGTTCCGCTTTTTTTTGGCCGACAAACTATACATTTTCAGAAACCTCAGGCGCATTGCTACGTGATGGCGAGGGTCCCTGGTCACTACGGGCGAGTCACGTCACGCCATGCCATTTTTCGGCCACTTGGAGCATCGCTTTGTGATACTAATAGGCCCTTCGCCGGCCTCTGGAGCTTGGGCCTAATAAATGAAAATAAGACGTGCTAAACTTGTTGGAATAAAAGAGCAAACATGGGACTCCATCTCTTCATGAAGAACTCTCTGTTAAGTCTTAAAGAATAAGTGATTTGCTCCATCGATAAATCTCTCACCTTTTCAATCCATATATGATAAGTGGGCGGGTCAGGGCACAACCATTTAATAGTTATACATTTAAGTGCAGCAGTCAGTATGATTCTTCAGAGATATTTTTTATCGTTTCCTCCAAAACCTTCTGGGATTAACCCTCAAATGGCGAGCTGTGGTTCTTTAACAAATGATGGCTGAAATACTGTACTGAGAGCTGCAAAAACATCACTCCAGAACAGACCGATCTTTGGACAAGTCCAAAATCTGTGAGTGTGAGTTCCTAGGTAGACACCACAGTTTCACCAGCAGGTATCAGGATTTACAGGATTCATTTTAGCTGTGATCTCTGGTGTCCTGAAAAATCTTGTTATTATTTTCCATTTCAACTCCCTCCACAGACCAGTGTCTTTATTTTTAACATGTGCGGCACAACATCACAACAGAAAGATCCTGCGTTTTATCCAACAAGACACTGGAAGTGAACTCAACAGGAAGTGCATACCCGAAAAATAAAACCATCCACAGAACAAAATAAAGTGCATAATAAAGTTATAATAAAATAATATTGTGTACGAAAACACAAATCTAACAGTGGTACATTGTTTGGAAAAGTGTCATTAATCCTTTGAGAAAATTCAACTATTAACTCTGTACAAAATTATGAAAAAGTTTTGTTTGCATTATTTATTCTATTTTTATTTGAGGAAGATCATTTGTTTTCTCACAAAGAAACACCTTTTCATGGTGAATAAGTAAAGCAACAAAAGTTAAGAAAGTTTTCATGGAAACTGATCAAAGGCAAATTACATTTGTAAAACTCACTGTGTTAAATCACAAAGTCTCTGATTCTGTAACCAGGAGACTCACAGACTCAGGAGCGTTGGATTCAAAGTGAGAGGGGTTTGGGTTCAAATCAGAGACACAACTTTGTCTAAACGGATCTTTTATGTAGAATCCATTTACAACAAGAATCAAACACACACACACTCCCAGCATCGTCCATCACAAACACACAGGTTTACTCCATCTCCAGAGAATCAGCAAAGAGAACATGAGACAGTCTGTCACTGTCACTGCTGCACACAATCTACAAGATTCAACTATTAAAGCAGAACTCTGCTGCAAAAGGGACTTTTCACACATTTAACCATGTCACACATGTTTCCTTTCTTCTATTTGGACACATTCAACCTGAACATTTACAAAAACACTTTTACCTGAACACTTCACCTCCAGACCCCAGGGAGAGGAAGAAGATGAATCAGAGACACATTCTCTCACTGAAGACTCCTTCACACAGTCAGATGTGACCCTCCACACACGACTCTGTGGAAAATCATCTCTGTGTTCTCCATAAACAGCAGAACCACAGTCCAGGTCTCTGCACACACCAACTGTGTCCTTCTGGTGCCAGCGTCCAAAAGTCTCCACTCGTCTCCACTCTCCTCTGTGTTTCACCTCCACAGTCCCAGCACAGCGACTGGCTCCTCCCACCAACCTGAGCTCTGAAGAGACAAGAGACAGAGTGAAGCCCCGCCCCTTTACCTGAGCAGTGAAGCCCCGCCCCTTTACCTGAGCACTGAAGCCCCGCCCCTTTACCTGAGCAGGTGAGGTTGGACAGTGGCTCCAGAGGAGCAGGTGCTTGAGTTGGAGCGGGGACAGTCCATCAGAGCAGACTCATGTCCCTCACAGTGGAACGTCTGCCCCAGAGGAGAGAGCGCCCCCTGGAGGAGAGAAGGAGCCCCACAGTCCAGCTCCCTGCACAGCACCTCTGCCCCCCGCTGGTCCAAGTCCCCGTCACAGACCCCGGTCCAGGACCCGTCCCAGATCTGCACTGATCCTGAACACAGACCGGACCCCGAGACCAACCGCACCGACTCTGTGGACACACATGTGACATCATCACTCTGAACCAATAGGACGCACACATGTGTGACATCATCACTCTGAACCAATAGGACGCACACATGTGTGACATCATCACTCTGAACCAATAGGACGCACACATGTGACATCATCACTCTGAACCAATAGGACGCACACATGTGTGACATTCACACACATGTGTGACTGACATCTCACTCTGAACAATAGGACGCCACACATGTGTGACATCATCACTCTGAACCAATAGGACGCACACATGTGTGACACATCACCTGAACCAATAGGACACTCACCAATAGGACACTTGTTGTGATCATGAGAGTTAAACACAAACTCAGAGGACGTGTCTCTTTTTTCTTTCCTCACTTCCTTCTTCTTGATTTCTCTCTTTGATTCTGCAGGAAATGGGTGAGGAAGTCCCGCCCACAGAGGAGACACAAGGAGCAGAGAGAAGAAGAGGAGAGACTCTGGGCTCCACATTAACCGTCGTCTTTTGGCCTCGGGCAACTACAAGTTTAGTTTGGGCAAGTGGTCTCCTCTGTGTAGTAGCCCGAGTGGGCAAGTGAAAGTACAGCCACACAAGTCTAGTCCCCCATTAATAATCATGAATTATTTGGTTGAAAAATGAAGGGACGGGTTGTCTGTTTGTAATCCCATTTTTCATTTCCGTGAAAGGGACGGGTAAGTCTTATGTTGTCACCGTGACCATTTTGTGAGACAGTGACAAGTGCTCACTTCATGTGTGCGACTGTGTGCGTCACGTCTCTCATTTTACCATCACGACTGCACACACATCTCCAGGAAACTTCAAACACATCAGAACAAGGAGCAAACTCAGGACTAAACCCAACTCCAACCAACATAAAGAGCAACTCCACAGTGTCTCCGTCAGGAAAGACGTCACACACACAAGAGCGTTCAATTCATAGTGAGACGGGTTTGGGTTCAACTCCACTGAGTGTGTTCACATGTACTTAAATCAAATCAAATCAAACTTTATTTATAAAGCGCTTTTCATACAAAACTGTATGTGACGGAGTCAGTCCGTCTACGAGTTTAGGTGACGTTTTTCCCCCTACACGTAACCGCGGTCTGCACTGACATGCCCGCACACACACACACTGATTCATCCCGCACACACGAGTTCATTCCCCGTTTCCCCGCTGTTTCATTCATTCGCGCCGTATTCACTATTATCACCTTTTCCCCTCTTTCCTCCGATACTAATTCTTCAAGGCTGCACACTTGAGCGCGTTAGAGCAATTTATTTCATACTTGTCTCTTACCTGTCCGATGACGCCGTCTCTCTCTCCTCCGACACGGCGCCTCTGCCAAACCGAGCCACTGTTTCCTGGTAGTTGAAATAGACGCTGTTCGTGTCGTGGTGCAGACCATGTGACGCACATTATGTAATACAATTTTCTTTACGTTTTGCAGGCATTATTTTTGACATTAAATGTACATTATTACTGTGTGCTCAACGTAGCATAGACAAGGTAGGTTTATGGTTAAATTGTTTGTCTTTATAATGATTTTGATGTGTTGCTCAGTGGGAGGAGTCAGGTGGTTTAAAGGGGAGCCGTTTCTGGCTGTTAATCAGTCTGCCACCGGTTACAGAGCAGGTAACGTCGGTGTGCTGCACAGAATCTTAAAGGGGACAGTTAACACTGAACTCGACCCTGTTTCTTTGTTGTAAATACTTTTTGGACTGTTTTGCTCACTGTAAATATTTTGCACTGTTTTGGGGATTTTTGCACTTTGGACACTGGCACAATAAAACCACCTGCACTTGGAATCTCGATCTTGCCTAAGTTTTTAATAGAGCCCCGCCACATCTGGTGTCAGAAGTGGGATGGCAAGTCGAAAGAAGGGTGTCCGCCTTCCAAAGCGCACAGGTCTGCGGTCACAAAGCCGTGTGCGACAGCCAGAGGGGGCAGCAGCTCCGGACCCAGTATGGAAGTCAGAGGAGGAAGAAGAGTGGGAGGACAAACCAGAGCCATCGTCGGAACCTGGTCAAGAGATGGTGGCTTTGATGAGGGAGTTTCTGGCAGGTCAGCAACGCCGGGAGGAAGGTTTGCTGGCAGAACTCCGGGGTCTGAGGGCCTCCCTCCCTGCAGCAGAGAATGTGGCTCAGTGTGCACCTCCTCCTCAGCCAGCTCCCAGAGTTCGTCCGGTGCCACACCTACCTGCTCCAATCCTGCCTGCGCACCTCGAGGCAGGTACCCCTACGTCCACGGCCAGTAGCCCAAGAATGGGACTACCAAACCCTGGATGCCAGACGTCCTTATATGGAAGTCGCATGGAGGGCGGGGGCGGTGCTGAGCTGCAGCATCAAGCCCTGGAACTGGATGACCGACCCAGACCTGAATGGAGACATTTCAGTGAGCCCAAAATACCCCAATACCAAAGTGGGGAGGACATGGAGAACTATCTGCTACGTTTTGAGCGGATAGCCAAAACCTGGAGGTGGCCAGAGGAAGAGTGGGCGTGTCGACTTGTACCCCTACTGAGTGGGAAGGCGCTGGAGGCCTACTCTGCCATGGATGAGGAGAGGGCCCACTGTTACGGGGACCTGAAGGAGGCCCTGCTGGCCAAATTTGACATTTCGCCGGAAACCTACCGCCAGCAGTTTCGCTCTTCCACCCTGTCACCTGGAGAGAGCCCCACAGAGACCTATCACCGTCTCAGAGGACTCTATCGTCGCTGGATTCGACCAGAGGAGCGTACCAAGGAGGAGATCGGGGAGGCGATTATCATGGAGCAGCTCCTGCGGGTGTTCCCCTTCGATGTGAGGACCTGGGTGAAGGAACACGAGCCAGCCGACGGATTCACCGCTGCCAAGTTGGCCGTGCAGTACCTCAACGCTCGCAAGGGAGGACCTGCTACCCGGTCAACCACCGCATCTCAACGTGCACCAGTTCAACCGCTTCTGCCCAGACCAGCGAGGCGTGACTACAGCCAGGACCAGCCAGGTACCACCAGCACTGCCCAAAACCAACGAGGACCTGGTAAGGAGCTTATTTGTTTTTACTGCCAACAACCTGGTCACAAAGCTTCAGTTTGCCCTGTTCGCAAAGCAAAAGTTAGTGGAGCATGCTATCCTCCAAGACCAGAGTCAGAGAGCTCTAGAGAGACTGAAAATACTGTGCAACGCTACAAAAATGTACTGATTAATGGCCACAATGTTACTGCTTTACTGGATACTGGTAGTTTCACATCTTTGATCAAGCGCAGCTCAGTGCCAGTTAGCAGCCTGGATTACAGCAAGACAGTGGACATTTTGTGTGTGCATTTTGTGTGTGTGCATTTTGTGTGGACAGCCACCCCTATCCACAGTGGATGTGACTGTGACTGTTTTAGATCAGCCTTACCTGGTGACTGTGGGAGTTGTAGAAAACTTACCTGTAGATGCTATCCTTGGGTGGGATTTACCTGTGCTAATGGACTTGTTGAATGAAAGTGAGTTACCTGGGGAAGTTGACTCTGGGGGGAATGATGACTGTTCTTTACATGTGTCTTGTCCTGTTCTCACCCGAGCACAGGAAAAAGCTGAGGTCCAACCTCTGCCAGACTTTGACAGTAGTCTGTGTGAGGGCGGCACCAAAGGGCCAAGAAAGTCCCGTCGTCAGCGGCGATTTGAAAAACAAATGTGGTCTTTAAAACCTGAAAATGTTGATTCTTTTGTGTGGAATGTGCCAGAAAATCTTGTTGAGTTGCAAAGCCAGGATGAAACCTTGAAATGTCTGTTTGCTAAGGTGGGAAAAGAAACAAAGGACTGTTTAAACCAAGAGAAATGTGTTATTGACAATGGAGTTTTGTACATTGTTGGTAATAAGTGCAAACGTCTTGTTGTTCCACTTAGCTGTAGGACCCTTGTCATGCACCTTGCGCACACAGTTCCGTGGGCAGGTCACCTCGGTCGACACAAAACCTTTTTGCGCGTGAGTTCCCGGTTTTATTGGCCGTCCATGTACGCCGATATTCAAAAATACTGTGCTACCTGTCCTACCTGTCAGAAAACCTGTCCTTTGCGCAAATCTGACCGTGCATTTCTACAGCCTCTTCCAGTGATTTCGACTCCCTTCCGAAGGATTGCCATGGACATTGTGGGGCCCCTGGTGAAGAGCAGCAGCGGGCATCAGTACATCCTGGTCATCTCGGACTATGCCACCAGATTTCCGGAGGCCTTTCCGCTGAGGACTATCACTGCGCCTGCTGTCCTTCGAGCCCTTGTCCAGCTGTTTTCCAGGGTTGGTCTACCTGATGAGATCCTCACCGACCAAGGCACCAACTTTACATCTCGTCTGATGCACCTTTTCCAGCAGCAACTGGGTATCACCTCCATCAAAACCACTCCGTACCACCCACAAACTGATGGACTAGTCGAGAGATTTAACCAGACACTAAAGAGGATCTTACAAAAGTTTGTTCGTGATACCGGCAAGGACTGGGACCGTTGGCTACCCTTTGTTTTGTTCGCCTATCGAGAAGTCCCACAGGCGTCAACTGGGTTCTCCCCATTCGAACTGTTATATGGCTGGGATGTGCAGGGACCACTAGACCTCCTCCGCAAACAGTGGGAGGGCCGACCAGCCATGCACGAGGATCGGAGCATTGTCCAGTACGTCCTGGAGATGCGAGAGAGACTCACAGAATATCTAGAGGAGGCAGAGAAGAACCTGCAGGAAGCTCAAAAAGCCCAGAAGGCCTGGTATGATCGCCAAGCCCGCAGTCGAGAGTTCCAACCTGGCCAGAATGCTGCTTCTCCTGCCATCCTCACCAACAAACTTTTGGCAAAATGGCAGGGCCCTTACACTGTCACACGCAAGATGGGGCCAGTCACCTACGAAGATCTGCACCCTGACAAAAGAAGTCCAAACAGACTTATCACATTAACCTCCTTAAGGAGTGGAGGGAGCGTCCAGTCCAGACTCCAACAAAAGCCCTGTTTGTCAGGAAAGTGAGCGAAGAAGAGGACGAGGAGGAGCCGGACATGGGACTGGAGGGATTGACCAACACTGCTGCCCCAATGCTGGTTCATCTCCCTCCCGAGCAAGCCACACAGCTACTACAGACCTTCAATGAAGTGTCCTCCCTGTTCAGCGCCAGCCCTGGCAAGACTGCAGTTGTCGAACATGTCATCCGCATGAAGAATGGCCGTCCAATCCGTCAAAGGCCTTACCGTGTTCCACAGCAGCTCGTGGGAAAGCTCCAGGAGGAAATAAAAGAAATGCTGACTTGAGTCATGAGCCTTCCAACTCTGAGTGGTGCAGCCCTTGTAGTCATCGTGTTCAAGAAAGACGGATCACTCAGGATCTGCATTGACTTCAGAAAACTGAACTCTGTGTCCGAATTTGATGCGTATCCGATGCCGAGGATTGATGATTTGCTGGAAAGGATCGGTGCAGCCAAATACATCACCACATTGGACCTTTGCAAAGGATACTGGCAAGTGCCCCTCGAAGAGTCATCACGGCCTTACACAGCGTTCCAAACACCTGCTGGACTGTTTCAGTTTACAGTGATGCCATTCGGGCTGCATGGAGTGCCCGCTACGTTCCAACGTTTGATGGACCGAGTTCTCCAGGGGTGTGGGCATTGCAGTGCAGCTTACCTGGACGATGTCGTCATCTTTAGTGAGACCTGGGAGGATCATGTCCAACATCTCTCCCTAGTCCTGAAGAGACACTCAATCCCGCAAAGTGTGAATGGGCCCGGCAAGAGACACGCTACCTTGGCTACCAGATGGGTCGAGGGGAGGTGAGGCCTCAAGCTGACAAGGTCGAGCAATCCTGAAGTCTCCAAGCCACGAACAAAGAAAGAGGTACGGTTTTCTTGGTTGGCAGATGGTAAGAAGGTTCGTGCACAATTTGCAACCATCGCCACTCCCCTCACTGCACTCACCGCAAAACCCAGCAAAACCAGTCATCTGACAAACTGCCGGAAAAAGCTTTTAACACTCTCAAAGCTCACCTGTGCTCATCTCCTGTGTTAAAGAGTCCAGACTTCACCAAGAGGTTTCTGGTTCAGGTCGACGCCTCTACAGTTGGCCTGGGAGGAGTTCTGGCTCAAGGGGAACCAGGAGAAGAACAACCGTACTCTACCTGAGTCACAAGCTCCAACCACGTGAGACCCACTACTCTGCTGTGGAGAAGGAGGGGCTGGCTATCAAGTGGGCGTTGGAAAGCCTGCGATATTACTTACTTGGACGAGAGTTCGACCTAGAGACGACCATCGAGCGCTGACATGGATAAACACCATGAGACCACAACAGTCGCCTGACCAGATGGTACCTTACTCTTCAGCCCTTCAGGTCACCATTCAACACCGTGCCGGCAAATGAATGTCGTGGCTGGATTACCTGTCCAGGTTGCCCACAGTGTCGAACTTCCGGAAGGGAGGGATAATGTGACGGAGTTCAGTCCGTCTATGNTGCGAGAAAGACTGACGGAATATCTAGAGGA
>NW_026571290.1:0-35000 GCF_026225935.1 Boleophthalmus pectinirostris
CTCAGTGTGGCTTTGTAAATGAAGAGTCACTCGGGTCTCGTCAGGACAAACATCAGACTTGGGCTGTGTTCAGTTCCTCCAACAGCCTCAGTTTGGACTGGACACTGAAGTTCTGCTTCAAGAAAAACAAGTGTCACTGTGTCCTGTTCTCATCTGTTTGTAACAGGTTCTTATACTTACGAATATGAAATGATCTTAACGTAAACTGATGAAGTATAGTAAGTGTAATTAATTTGATCAGAAGATTCTAAGTAAGACTGGAGGCAGGGCAGTAAATTGAGACATGGGATTTGTTGAAAATGAATAAAGTGTATTATACAGGTAGAAAGTGAGACAACAAAATATACAATAGCTGCAGCAACAAAAAATCAAACAATTCAGTTAAATGTCCTTGCGAACTGGGTCTGGTTGCCCAGGGGTGTGAACAGAGTCCAAACTACTTCAAAGTCCAGTATGAATTATTTTGAGGTTGTATGATGTCCATAAAGCGCGGTTGATTGAATGGTTATGTAGTGGAGGCAGCTGGAGTAGGTGGGAGAGAGAGGATGGTACAATCGACAGCTTCAAGTTCGGCAATGACAGCTGATGGTGGTATCGTTACGTCCTGCCCCGATTCGTTCTTAACAACAACAGGTAACTTGTAGGGTGAACGAGATGGTAGATCAACAAGACAGTTGCTCACACATAAAGCACTCGGGAGGCCTCTTTCCGGATGCTGAAGGATAGCAGACTGTTGGGATCTGGGTGCAGAAACTTTGGCAGAGCCCTCGATAATGACTGTATGTCCTGCCGGAATGACCACAGGTGTCCTACTGCAGAGAGTAACAAGTCCAAGGTTGCTGTGGCAGTCCTTCTGGCACGTCAGTTGAAGAGTTTTTAGAACAACTTTATAACCATAGGAGCTGGGTTGGAAGGTGGATGAATCACTGGTGGAGAACTGATCGTACAAAGCTTCAAGGGTGTTCATGCCAATTAACACAGAGTTTGGGAAATTTGGTCGGACATCGGGGATGACAAGTGCTAAAGTTTGCATTGAGAACTTGCTCCCAAGGAAATCTTCTGGAAATGTGATTGTTGTTTCAACATACCCAAGATAAGGGACATTTTGACCTGCCGCACCTTCAATATGGAGAAGTTCATTGAGTGAGTGAATAGGTTGGTCAGACAAATGTTCATTGTAAAATGAGACGGGAATCGTAGTTACTTGTGAACCGGTATCGAGCAGACTTTGACAGAGTTGGCCAGCGACTGTGACTTCCGCTGTGCATCTGGAACCGATCAATCCTTTGGGTACTCTTTTCTTTGCATGGATGCGTGATTGTAACTCTGCACACCGGACAGGTTTCTTGACGGGACGGGGTTGGTCCAGTACAGTTCCTGATTGTCCCTCAGCAGGAACTGGATCTAGTTTAAATGTCCGTCGGTACTTGGTTTCTGCCATCTCTGTTTACTGTTGTACAGTTTCCGTTTTTGACTCACTAAAGTCGGATTTGGGTTATTCATGCACTGTGGCTTAATATGTCCATCTTCCCCGCAGCGGAAGCAAAAACCAGGCTTTGGAGAAGTGGACGTTGCAGGGTTATTGGTTCGTGATGCAGAACGTGGTGGATGGTGACTCCGATTTGCAGTTAGGGATGCAAGTTGCTTTTGAATATTTAACATTTGTTCAGTTAATTGTTTGGTCAGTGTGGTCAAGGCAGCACACAGGTTGGACTCTTCTTCTGGCTCTACCAGTTGTGCATGGCTTGCGACTTTATGCTTTGGGCCTCAATGCTGCTTCATTCGGACTGACTTGGCTGCATCTTGGTCCTCTTCAGTGCGTAGCAGCAGTAGAAACTCTGGAAATGGAGGTGGATTATTTTTCTTCTGCTTCAGCTGCAGCTCCACAATCAGATTTGTTGTCCCAACAGCCTCGACAGAATTGGGTCAAGAGACATTTATTCACATCCTTTACATAAACTCCCCTTTTCACAGCGTGTTGCAGAGCGACTTGGAGACGTTGCAGGTAAGTGGATGGTTTTTCACCAGCATCTTGGTAAGTATCAAGGAATTTGGCATAAAGTTCATCGCCGCCCTGCACTGTACCATACGCCGAGTCGAGTTGTTCCAAATATATCTCTGGAGGTGTTTCAGAACTGAGATGTTTCACCATGTCCGCAGCTGGAGGCAATAGACTGTCACGGATTAATCTGGTGCGCTGAAGAACAGATATTGCTGGGTCTTTCAGGATGAGTTCAACGCCAGATTGCCACGTGTCATAGTCTGTCTCATGAGCTGGTCTGGGCACTTTTCCAGAGAAAGTTCTCGAGCGATGTGATGGAGGGTAGTGCAGGGAATGGTCTCCGCTCCTGACATGTTCCACAACATACCGTTGGACATCCGGGGGATTCAAGTCGCTTGGTGTCATGTGGATTGTTGATTGTCTATCTCTGCCTTTCATGTTCTCAGCTGTGCTTGAGGAAGTGGGTCTTGGGGATCTTTGGACTGTAGGGGGGCTTTGAGGTTGCTTAATCTGGACACGGTCGGTCGGTAGTGAAGGGTTGGCCGGCTCTGGTTGAAGTTCAGCAATGGACTGACTTAATTGAAGCATCATATCTTGTAGAACTTCTGCATACGGTTTGCCAGATTGTTTTGCTACAGTTTTGAGTTCAGACAAATATGACTGAGTCTTTGAACCACAAAGCTTGGATGCATAAATGTCAGATAAACTTTCAATGTAGAATTTGTTGCCTGTGTCGGATGTGTAAGTATAAGGTAATGGAGGTAGTTTTCTTAACGCAGCACCAGACACAAATTCAAAAACTGTATGCTCATAAAACTTGGATTCAATTTCACCTATGGGCATCTTACGATTGATTTCCCCATACTGGCTTAAAAATTCTGTGACATCATTACACAACGATGAATCAGCAGCCCCGTCTACTAGAACTGCGTTTGGAATTTTAACCCCAAGTGTTTCAAAAACCTCCATGACTGAACTGGTAAGCAAGAAAACAACAATTTACTGTACCACTGCCCTCCTGGCTAGCTCGCCAAATTATGTAACAAGTGTTTGCTTATTACTTAGGTAATAAAAGTGTAACGAATATGAAATGATTGTAACTGTAATAACCATGTAGTAACTGTGTTATGATCATGTAATAACTGTTATGACTATTATGTGTAAAGCATAGTTGAATGATCAGAAGATTCTAAGTAAGGCTACTGGAGGCAGGGGCAATAAATTGAGACATGGGATTAGAGGAAAATGAATAAAGTGTATTATACAGGAAGTAAGTGAGACAAGAAAATATACAACAGCTGCAGCAACAAAAAAACAACTCAGTTAAATGTCCTTGCGAACTGGGTCTGGTTGCCCAGGGTGTGAACAGAGTCCAAACTACTTTAAAGTCCAGTATGAATTATTTTGAGGTTGTATGATGTCCATAAAGTGCGGTTGATTGAATAGTTTGTAGTGGAGGCAGCTGGAGTAGGTGGGGAGAGAGACGACAGGCGGTTAGCCTCCTACCAGACCGGAGCTCTCAAAAGGACAGTTCCTCACTCGCCATCAATTTGAACCCAAGTTTGGGCACCTGGCCTGTGTGCACATTAACAAAAGGCCTCTTAGAACATATTTTCAGTTAGCGTTAGCATTGACATTAACATTACAAGAGTTCATAAGTGAATCAGTCACAAGATACAACTAATCATGTGGAGCACATGTTAGCATTAGCATGCTAGCTGTTAGCATGCTAATGCTAAGCTAACATGGACATATGATACATAGAGCAAGACATAGGGCATATGACAAAATGGCTAACCTTAGCATTAGCATGCTAGCTCTAGCATTAGCACTAGCAGACAAAGCCACAAGAACAAAAGCCATTAAATAATCAATAAACAGGGTTCACTTCTAACTCACCAGTTCAGTAGTGCTTTTAGTGTATTGAAAGCACACGTGACAATGTTGCATACCGGGTCTGGTTCTAAAAGACGTGAATGGTGAAGTTAAAAAATGGGAACATGAGAATTTGAAATGAAACAGTGTAGATGTACTGACCTTCAAGCTCTGTCCCCTGGCTCCTCTCCCACACAACTGAGGAGAGAGAAGTCAGGACCTTATATACTCTGACTGGGGATGTGTGATTGGATAATTGGTGAAATGGGCGGTGTGATGGGTGGTGACAAATCAGGTGGAGAGGGGAAAACCTGGATTGGATCTGGATAAGGGAATTGAACTTTACCCTGGTTACATGTTGCACATCAGTCCCATCAGTTGGAGATGTTCCATCTTAAAGCAGAAGTGGGTGAATGTGCACGGGGAGGTCAACACAGAGAGCAAAAGTCTGAACATGGACTCAGTGGAATGTTCCACAGTGACACTTTAGCAGAACAAAGACAGAGTGTTGGATGGTTTGATGGGGAGGGGCCCTGCAGAGTCTCGGTGCAGCAGCAGCTCTGGGGACGCCTCTTTCCTCATGTGTCCATGTTGTTCTGGACGAGTCGCCCCAACAAACTGAGGCCAAAGGTCAAAGGTCACAACATTTCATCTGTTTGTTTTACTGGAAGAAAACTGGAGATGAGCAGCTGGAGGTGGAACCAACCAAATATTAGATCAAACTTTCAATTTTAACTCCTTAAATTATAGTTTTGACACCAAAAGCCTCAAATGATGCATGAAACAAATGAAACCAAGAGTTTTTTCTTGATCTTTCAAGTCATTTGACTTTGTTTGTGTTTGGATTCTCAGAGTCTGTGGCTCCTCGAGAAAACACCCAGATCATTTGAACCTCAAATCTGTGTCTCTGTCCTTCAGTCTGGACTCATGTGGACAAATGTGTTTCTACTGAGAGAATCTTGTCATGGAAGAGACACAGGAAAAAGAAAAAGATCAAAACATTCAACATTTGAAAGGTTTTCAACACCAAAGAATGAAAAATAAATGAAAAAGTACAAATAAACTGGCAAAGTTATTCCAGTAAAAAAGTCATTTTGAACAGACGTCAATGGGACAGAAATGTAAAGAAGGAGAAAACTGCTCCACACACGAGACCACATGATTTTATTGATTTATTTATTGATTGATTCAGCACATATATAACATATAACAATAAAAAGTACATTAGATTTTTAAAAGTCGGTGCTGGAAGAGGCAAAAAACCCAAAAGAGCCTCCACCTCATGAAAACATTAAAACTGAACATGAATCAAAATAAAATGACATTTACACTTTAGATTCAAACATTTGACTGAAACATGGATTAAAACAAAATGAAACATCCACAACTGAAGGACGATCAAACACCATCCTGAAATATCAAACTTTTCCTCAAACTCTTTTAAACGACGTTTCTGACGCGTCACCAAACAAACGTGAAAACTGCTGCAGAATTGATCAAATCAAACCTGAACTTTGACACATTTGGATGAAAATGATGATTTTTATGAGGAGTTTTGTGTCTGTGAATCTCTGCACTGGTTTTAAAATAAAATGTGAAATGTTCAGGGATCGTAGACGAATTATAAAGAATTTAATCATAAAAATACAAATGTAATAATTATTAAAGATGTTAAGTTTGTAATAAATGAGCAGACGATGTGAGTGGAAGAAGTTTTCATTCAAACTAAACATTTTTTGTTTTGTTCAAATTGTACAAAATAAAAAACACAAGTGTCTGTGTTCGGACCTAAAATATTTATTTGATATATATTTTGTGTTTTCATTGTTTAAATCAGTTTTTTATTCACAAATGACACTCATTTATTTTGTGATGCAACAACATACAACAGTTTTTATCTGATATAAAAAATATGGTTTGAGACACAAATAAATCATCTCTGAATCTGAATAAAACTAAAATAAAGTTAATTTGGAAATTATAAAAAAAGAAAAATACAAAGTTACAGATACAAGATGTAAGTTTAGATCATAATTGGTCATAAATGATGAAAAGATCAACTGGAAAAGATCAAGTCCAAAATAAACAGAATCAAATAAACAGAATCAAATATAAAAAGTATAAAAAGTGTTGAACAAAGTGAAGTGTGTTTGGGTCTCAGAGCTCTACACACACTTTAATGTTTTATCACATTTAACAAACTGTGCAGAAATGTGGGACAATAATAATAAAAACATGAAACAATAAAAACAATTTACAATGTTAAATTTCACCACCAAACGAATCCACTGTTTATTCACGTTAAATTATTTAAACTGAACCAAACTGTGCAAGTGGAACGAATAAAACTAAAAATAAAACACCAAAAAAATATTCTACTGTTTTTTTTTTTGTGTGTGAAAAGGAAACTATAATTTAAGAGTTGTTTTTTTTTTTACTTTAAAGTGTTTTAGTGTTTTTCTGTTTGTGGAGTAAAATTATGGAACAACATGAAAATAAAACTAAACCTTTGGAACATGTACATTTGGACAAAGTGCAGTTAAAAAAGAGATTATTTCAAAACACTGTGCTGAAGAAATTTGTTAAACTGCACTTTTGAGTACGTGTGTATTTGTATATTTGTATATTTGTATATTTGTATATTTATATATTTGGACAAACTTTTGTTCTGTTTTCATGTTTTATGTTCATAATTTAACAGAGGATAAGGGGCAGGGTTAAATAAATATTTACTTCCTCCTTTTTAGACACAAGTAAAATCTGTGTGACATTTGTTTATTATTATAGGAAAGAAGTTTTTATTTATTATTATTTTTTATTTTATTTTATTTTTTTTGTATTATATCAATGTATTTATGTTTTCTGTACATGTTCATTATTGTCCAAATAAACATTCATTCATTTAGAGAGAGTTTAAATGGATTAAGGTTTGTATTATTTATAATGTATAAAGTATTATTCATATTATTTATATTATTCATATATTATTTATATTATTCATATTATTTATATTATTTTTATTATTAATATTATTAGTTTTATCTGAAGTGTGTTTCTCTCGAGGTTCAGTCTCTCAGTTCTCAGTCATTTCCAGATGAAATAGATTTTGTCGATTTTGTGTTGAAAAAGTCAAACCTGGTCCAGGTTCATTAGATGTTTGTCCTGGTTTTGTGGTTTTGTGGTTTTATGGTTTTATGGTTTCGTTGTTTTGTGGTTTTGTAGTTTTGTGGTTTTATGGTTTCGTTGTTTTATGGTTTTGTGGTTTTGTGGTTTTATGGTTTTGTTGTTTTATGGTTTTGTGGTTTTGTGGTTTTGTGGTTTTATGGTTTCGTTGTTTTATGGTTTTGTTGTTTTGTAGTTTTTGTAGTTTTGTGTGTTTTGTGGTTTTGTAGTTTTGTGGTTTTTTTGGTTTTGTGGTTTTATGGTTTTTGGTTTCGTTGTTTTGTGGTTTTGTAGTTTTGTGGTTTTGTAGTTTTGTGGTTTTTGGTTTTGTGGTTTTATGGTTTTGTGGTTTTATGGTTTTATGGTTTTCGTTGTTTTGTGGTTTTGTAGTTTTTGTGGTTTTATGGTTTCGTTGTTTTATGTTTTGTGGTTTTGTGGTTTTATGGTTTCGTTGTTTTGTGGTTTTGTAGTTTTGTGGTTTTGTAGTTTTGTGGTTTTTTGGTTTCGTAGTTTTGTAGTTTTGTGGTTTTGTGTTTCGTTGTTTTGTGGTTTTGTGGTTTTGTAGTTTTGTGTTTTTTGTGGTTTTGTGGTTTCATAGTTTTGTGTTTTGTGTTTTTGTAGTTTTGTAGTTTTGTAGTTTTGTAGTTTTGTAGTTTTTGGTTTTGTGGTTTTGTGGTTTTGTGGTTTTGTGGTTTTGTGTTTTGTAGTTTTGTAGTTTTTGTAGTTTTGTGGTTTTGTAGTTTTGTAGTTTTGTAGTTTTGTTGGTTTTGTGGTTTTGTGGTTTTGTGGTTTTTGGTTTTGGTTTTGTGTTTTGTAGTTTTGTAGTTTTTGTAGTTTTGTGGTTTTGTGGTTTTTGTGGTTTTGTGGTTTTGTAGGTTTTGTGGTTTTGTAGTTTTGTAGTTTTGTAGTTTTGTTTTTTGTGGTTTTGTGGTTTTGTAGTTTTGTAGTTTTGTGTTTTGTAGTTTTGTGGTTTTGTGTTTTGTGGTTTTGTGGTTTTGTGTTTTGTGGTTTTGTGGTTTTGTAGTTTTGTAGTTTTGTGGTTTTGTAGTTTTGTGGTTTTGTTGTTTTGTAGTTTTGTAGTTTTGTAGTTTTTGTGGTTTTGTAGTTTTGTGGTTTTGTGGTTTTGTGGTTTTGTAGTTTTGTAGTTTTGTAGTTTTGTGGTTTTTTTTTGGTTTTTGTAGTTTTGTGGTTTTGTGGTTTTGTGTTGTTTTTGTGGTTTTGTGGTTTTGTAGTTTTGTAGTTTTGTAGTTTTGTGTTTTGTAGTTTTGTAGTTTTGTGGTTTTGTAGTTTTGTGTTTTGTTTTTGTAGTTTTTGTAGTTTTGTGGTTTTTGTAGTTTTGTAGTTTTGTGGTTTTGTGGTTTTGTGTTTTGTGGTTTTGTGGTTTTGTGTTTTGTAGTTTTGTAGTTTTGTAGTTTTGTGTTTTTGTGGTTTTGTAGTTTTGTGTTTTGTTTTTGTAGTTTTGTAGTTTTGTGGTTTTGTGTTTTGTGTTTTAGTTTTTGTGGTTTTGTAGTTTTGTGGTTTTGTGTTTGGTTTTGTAGTTTTGTAGTTTTGTGGTTTTGTAGTTTTTGTGGTTTTAGTTTTGTGGTTTTGTAGTTTTGTAGTTTTTGTGGTTTTGTAGTTTTGTGGTCTTTAGTTTTGTGGTTTTGTAGTTTTTGTAGTTTTGTGGTTTTGTAGTTTTGTGGTCTTTAGTTTTGTGGTTTTGTAGTTTTGTAGTTTTGTAGTTTTGTGGTTTTGTTTTTGTAGTTTTTGTAGTTTTGTGTTTTGTGTTTTTGTAGTTTTGTGGTTTTGTAGTTTTGTGGTTTTGTGTTTTGTTTTGTAGTTTTGTGGTTTTGTAGTTTTGTAGTTTTGTGTTTTTGTGGTTTTGTGGTTTTTGGTTTCGTAGTTTTGTGGTTTTGTGGTTTTGTAGTTTTGTGGTCTTTAGTTTTGTGGTTTTGTGGTTTTGTGGTTTTGTAGTTTTGTGGTTTTGTGTTTTTTGTAGTTTTGTAGTTTTGTAGTTTTTGTGGTGTTTTTGTGGTTTTGTGGTTTTTGGTTTTGTAGTTTTGTTTTTGTGGTTTTGTGGTTTTGTAGTTTTGTGGTTTTGTAGTTTTGTGGTTTTTGGTTTTGTGGTTTTGTGGTTTTATGGTTTTGTTGTTTTGTGGTTTTGTGGTTTTGTAGTTTTGTGTTTTTGTGGTTTTGTGGTTTTAGTTTTGTGTTTTTTTGTGTTTTGTAGTTTTGTAGTTTTGTAGTTTTGTAGTTTTGTAGTTTTTGGTTTTTGTGGTTTTGTGGTTTTGTGGTTTTGTGGTTTTGTGTTTTGTAGTTTTGTAGTTTTGTAGTTTTGTGGTTTTGTAGTTTTGTAGTTTTGTAGTTTTGTGTTTTGTGGTTTTGTGGTTTTGTGGTTTTTGGTTTTTGTAGTTTTGTAGTTTTGTAGTTTTGTAGTTTTGTGGTTTTGTAGTTTTGTGGTTTTGTGGTTTTGTAGTTTTGTGGTTTTGTGTTTTTGTAGTTTTGTAGTTTTGTTTTTTTGTGGTTTTGTGGTTTTGTAGTTTTGTAGTTTTTGTGTTTTTGTGTTTTGTGGTTTTGTTTTTTGTGTTTTGTAGTTTTTTGTAGTTTTGTGTTTTGTAGTTTTGTGGTTTTTGTTTTGTTTTGTAGTTTTTGTAGTTTTGTAGTTTTGTGGTTTTGTGTTTTGTTTTAGTTTTGTGTTTTGTAGTTTTGTAGTTTTGTGTTTTGTAGTTTTGTGGTTTTTTTTGTTTTGTAGTTTTGTAGTTTTGTGGTTTTGTGGTTTTGTAGTTTTGTAGTTTTGTAGTTTTTGTAGTTTTGTGGTTTTGTAGTTTTGTGTTTTGTGTTTTGTGGTTTTTGTAGTTTTGTAGTTTTGTAGTTTGTGTTTTGTGTTTTGTGGTTTTTGTGTTTTTGTAGTTTTGTAGTTTTGTAGTTTTGTAGTTTTGTGTGGTTTTGTGTTTTGTGTGGTTTTGTGTTTTGTAGTTTTGTAGTTTTGTAGTTTTGTGTTTTTGTGGTTTTGTAGTTTTGTGTTTTGTAGTTTTGTAGTTTTGTAGTTTTGTGTTTTTGTAGTTTTGTAGTTTTGTGGTTTTGTAGTTTTGTGGTTTTGTAGTTTTGTGGTTTTGTAGTTTTGTAGTTTTGTGGTTTTGTGGTTTTGTGTTTTTGTGGTTTTGTGTTTTGTAGTTTTGTAGTTTTGTAGTTTGTGTTTTTGTGGTTTTGTAGTTTTGTGGTTTTGTAGTTTTGTAGTTTTGTGGTTTTGTAGTTTTGTGGTTTTGTAGTTTTGTGGTTTTGTAGTTTTGTAGTTTTGTGGTTTTGTAGTTTTGTGTTTTTGTAGTTTTGTGGTTTTGTAGTTTTGTGGTTTTTGTAGTTTTGTAGTTTTTGTAGTTTTGTGTTTTTGTGGTTTTGTAGTTTTTGTGGTTTTGTAGTTTGTGTTTTGTTTTGTGGTTTTGTAGTTTTGTGTAGTTTTGTGGTTTTGTAGTTTTGTGGTTTTGTAGTTTTGTGGTTTTTGTGGTTTTGTAGTTTTGTAGTTTTTGTGTTTTGTGGTTTTGTAGTTTTTGTAGTTTTTGTAGTTTTGTAGTTTTGTGTTTTTGTGGTTTTGTGGTTTTGTGGTTTTGTGGTTTTGTGGTTTTGTAGTTTTGTGGTTTTGTGGTTTTGTAGTTTTGTAGTTTTTGTGGTTTTGTGGTTTTGTAGTTTTGTAGTTTTGTGTTTTGGTTTTGTAGTTTTGTAGTTTTGTAGTTTTGTAGTTTTGTGTTTTTGTGGTTTTGTAGTTTTGTGGTTTTGTAGTTTTGTGGTTTTGTAGTTTTGTGTTTTGTGTTTTGTAGTTTTGTGGTTTTGTGGTTTTGTGTTTTTGTTTTGTGTTTTGTGTGTTTTGTAGTTTTGTGGTTTTGTAGTTTTGTGGTTTTGTAGTTTTGTAGTTTTGTGGTTTTGTGTTTTTGTGGTTTTGTGGTTTTGTAGTTTTGTGGTTTTGTAGTTTTGTGGTTTTGTAGTTTTGTAGTTTTGTAGTTTTGTGGTTTTGTGTTTTGTAGTTTTGTAGTTTTGTAGTTTTGTGGTTTTTGTGTTTTTTTGTGGTTTTGTGGTTTTGTGGTTTTGTGGTTTTGTAGTTTTGTGTTTTGTAGTTTTGTAGTTTTGTGGTTTTGTGGTTTTGTGGTAGTTTTGTAGTTTTGTAGTTTTGTAGTTTTGTGGTTTTGTGTTTTTGTGGTTTTGTGTTTTTGTAGTTTTGTAGTTTTGTGGTTTTGTGGTTTTGTAGTTTTGTGGTTTTTGTAGTTTTGTAGTTTTGTAGTTTGTGTTTGTGGTTTGTGTTTTGTGGTTTTTTGTGTTTTTGTAGTTTTGTAGTTTTGTGGTTTTGTGGTTTTGTAGTTTTGTGTTTTGTAGTTTTGTAGTTTTGTGGTTTTGTGGTTTTGTAGTTTTGTAGTTTTGTAGTTTTGTGTTTTTGTGGTTTTGTGGTTTTGTGGTTTTGTGGTTTTGTGTTTTTGTAGTTTTGTGGTTTTGTGTTTTTGTAGTTTTGTAGTTTTGTGGTTTTGTGGTTTTGTGTTTTGTGGTTTTGTAGTTTTGTAGTTTTTGTGTTTTGTGTTTTGTGTTTTTTTTTGTAGTTTTGTGGTTTTGTGTTTTTGTGGTTTTGTAGTTTTGTAGTTTTGTTTTTGTAGTTTTGTGGTTTTGTTTTTGTAGTTTTGTGGTTTTGTGTTTTGTAGTTTTGTAGTTTTGTGGTTTTGTGGTTTTGTGTTTTGTGTTTTTTTGTAGTTTTGTGGTTTTTGTGTTTTGTAGTTTTGTAGTTTTGTGTTTTGTGTTTTGTGTTTTTGTAGTTTTGTAGTTTTGTGGTTTTGTGTTTTTGTAGTTTTTGTAGTTTTGTGGTTTTGTGTTTTGTAGTTTTGTAGTTTTGTGGTTTTGTGGTTTTGTAGTTTTGTAGTTTTGTAGTTTTGTGGTTTTGTGTGTTTTGTGTTTTGTTTTGTTTTGTTTTGTGGTTTTGTGTTTTGTGGTTTTGTAGTTTTGTAGTTTTGTGTTTTTGTTTTGTAGTTTTGTGGTTTTGTAGTTTTTGTAGTTTTGTGTTTTGTTTTGTTTTGTAGTTTTGTGGTTTTGTAGTTTTGTAGTTTTGTGGTTTTGTAGTTTTGTGTGTTTTGTGTTTTGTAGTTTTGTAGTTTTGTGGTTTTGTGTTTTGTTTTGTAGTTTTGTAGTTTTGTGTTTTGTGTTTTGTGGTTTTTGTGTTTTGTAGTTTTGTGTTTTGTGGTTTTGTGGTTTTTGTAGTTTTGTGGTTTTTGTAGTTTTGTGTTTTGTGTTTTGTGGTTTTGTGTTTAGTTTTGTGTTTTTGTGTTTTGTAGTTTTGTAGTTTTGTAGTTTTGTGTTTTTGTGGTTTTGTAGTTTTGTGTTTTTGTAGTTTTGTGTTTTGTAGTTTTGTTTTGTAGTTTTGTAGTTTTGTAGTTTTGTAGTTTTGTGGTTTTGTAGTTTTGTAGTTTTGTGTTTTGTGGTTTTGTAGTTTTGTAGTTTTGTGTTTTTGTAGTTTTGTAGTTTTGTAGTTTTGTAGTTTTGTGGTGGACGTGAGGACGAGTTCTTCTGACGTGGAGACAAACAAAAGCGGGACAAGTGTCGGTCCTAAAGTGCAGCTGCTGGAGTTTTCTTTAGTCCTGGACTCTGAACTTCTGCTGAGAGATAAAAGTCCAAATGTCCATGTGTCCAAAAGTGTCAGAATCATGTGTGTGTTTGTCTGTAGATCTGGATTTAGATACGACTGCACCAACACCAACACCAACATGTCAATGTCACAAGTTTGTAGAAAGAGACATGTTTTTGCTCTTTGTCTCGTCTGTCACAGATGGTAGAATTTATAAACTTACATCATATTTACAGTGTCTGATCCGATCTGATCAGATCAGAACTCCTGAAGTCTTCCAACTGCTCCAGAATCTTTCTGCAGAGCTCAGTGACCTTCAGGAGGCGCTTTACTCTAGACTCTTTAGTAAAAATGAAGTAGTGGAAGTGCAGTTTGTCTGTCAGATCTTCTGTAAACTCTTCATCACTCAACATTTGTCTCCTCTCGTTCTGTGCGTCAGTCAGAGGTTCAGCGATGTCACAAAACTCCTCCACCAACGTCTTCACTTTATCCAGAGTGTCTCTGTCCGTGATTTTATTACAGACTAAGACTCCAACTGCACCTGCTGCACCTGCTGCACCTGCTGCACCTGCTGCTGCTGCCTGCACCTGCTGCTGCTCCTGCACCTGCTGCACCTGCTGCTGCTGCTGCTGCTGCACCTGCTGCTGCTCCCACCACAACCAGACTGATGCCTCCAGTGAAAGGAGCTGATGCCAAAGCCACCACAGCTCCAACTCCAACTCCACCAGTGATTCCAGCAGTGATTCCAGCAGTTTTCTTAACCTTCCGGCCAACTCCCTTTTTCTTCTTCTTGGTTTTGTCACAGATTTGTTCCAGTTCATGAATAATCTCCCTCATCCTCTGTTCTCGTTCCTCATATTTCTGGGAGAAAGTTCTGAAAACTGTTAGGCTCCTCCATGCTCCTCCTTCTCTCTTGGGCCATGTTGTGTCAGGGACAGTCCAGGACTCTGTGACCTGCAGTGAGATGGAAAGAGAAACACTCTTACACTCTTGTATTTAGAACCTTCCAGTATGTCCAGGTGTTTTGATCTCCTCTGCTTTACTTGGTAGAACACAGATGAGCTCCTCCTGTGACCTGCCTGACCTGCTGGAGGCACCAAAACCTCCACCTGTTCCCTCCGTCCTGACCCGTCCACCCTGGTCACAGTCTGTCCCCGTCCCCCGTCACCTCCGTCCTGACCCGTCCACCCTGGTCACAGTCTGTCCCCGTCACCTCCGTCCTGACCCGTCCACCCTGGTCACAGTCTGTCCCCGTCACCTCCGTCCTGTCCACCTCCGTCACCCGTCCACCCGTGGTCACAGTCTGTCCCCGTCACCTCCGTCCTGTCCACCCGTCACCTCCGTCCTGACCCCGTCACACCCCACAGTCTGTCCCAGTCCTGACCCGTCCAGGTCACAACAGAATTACATCACCAAGTGTCAAACTTTAAGAGTCTAGATTTTTACAGTAAATCCACGGTTCAGATCTGAGTCAGAACTTTGGTAAAACCTGTTTGTTCTTTCTGTTCACTGGACGTCACAGTTTCCTCTTCATCAATGATCCGAGCAAAGATCCTCAAACCAAAACCCGTGTGTGCAGACAGAGTTTCACCCGAGGTCCTTCTGTCTCTGAACTCAAAACTACACTCACCGTTTCCTTCTCCAGAGTTTGTAGAGACTCAGTGGAAACTCTCCAAACACCAAAAGAGAAGATCACAACATCTTTACATCTGATGGAAACTCACTGAAACTCAAACTAAAGACGAGTTTCTGTTTCACACACAAACATTTGAAGAGAAAAACTTGAGTGAGAAAGTTTTTTCCTGGTGTTGTGGACGGTGCTGGTTCTGGTGAGTGGTCGTCCTCCTGAATGATCCTGGAGCTGCCGGGGGCTTCATGCTCCTGGTCACTCGAGGCAAACAGGTCCTGGGGGTCAGACTAAGAACGGTTCAGAAGCCCAACATGATGAGCACAACTACGAGGCCAGTTACGTCGCCCGGTCAGATTGGCATCACCAGGAACCCACCCTGGAGCCAGGCCTGGGGTGGGAGTTCTGGTGTCTGGTCGGGTCTTTCCCCACGGGGCCCGGCCGGGCTCAACCTGAAGAAGCGACGTGGGGCCGTCCTCCCGTGGACCCACCACCTGCAGGAGCCATATGGGGCCGGTGTGGAGGGATCTGATCAGTGGTCGACAGCGGGGGCCTCGATCTCTGGACATGGAGACTGTGGCTCTGGGGACATGTCGTCTCGCTGGGGGGAGGAGCCTGAGCTTGTGCAGGAGGTTGAACGTTAACGACCAGATACAGTCGACCTCAACCTCCAGCACAGTTTGGAATCTGGAACCAAACTCCTGGAGGAGCTGGACTCTGTTTCTCTGGTGTCGGGGTGAGTCCACTTTAACGATCAGGTAAGATCAATACTTTTTACATTTAATATCTCAAATCTAACTATCAAAACACTGCCCAAACAATATCCAATGACATTAATTACAAAAATATATATCTCTTTATTTAAATGAGCAGTGTTTAATGTTTTAAAATACTAAATAGAACAAGTAAAACACGTGTGCTCCCCTCCTCCAAACACATGGTTGGCTGGAACCTTCTTAAGGTGCTCTGGCTCCCGGGGACTCTTTTGGCCGGAGCACCTGAGGCAGACCACACCAGAGGGTAAAGTACAATTACTTCCATTTAAATGCACTTTTACTTTTACTTATTTCCTTTTCTTTTACAGGTAACTTCAATCTGCACATAATCAATTTTCAATAAACATTTCTACAACTTTGTTTCAGTTTCTCATTATTTTACCTTTTAATTAACCCCAGGCCCAAGTGATGGACTGACTACATTACAGGAGGTGTTCATGTGTTAGTCCTGGTTTAGTCCTGGTTTAGTCCTGGTTTAGTCCTGGTTTAGTCCTGGTTTAGTCCTGGTTTAGTCCTGGTTTAGTCCTGGTTTAGTCCTGGTTTAGTCCTGGTTTAGTCCTGGTTTAGTTTAGTCCCGGTTTAGTTCTGGTTTAGGGTTTAGTGGTTTAGTCCTGGTTTCCTGGTTTAGTCCTGGTTTAGTCTGGTTTAGTCCTGGTTTAGTCCTGGTTTAGAAGTTTAGACCTGGTTTAGTCCTGGTTAGTCCTGGTTTAGTCCTGGTTTAGTCCTGGTTTAGTCCTGGTTTAGTCCTGGTTTAGTCCCGGTTTAGTCCTGGTTTAGTCAGTGGTTTTAGTTCTGGTTCTTGTGGATGAAAAATATAAATCTAAATGAAACTCACCGTGTGGACGAGTCGTGACCTGAGACAAACACACACACACACACACACACACACACACACACACACACACACACACACACACACACACACACACACACACACACACACACACACACACACACACACACACACACACACACACACACACACACACACACACACACACACACACACACACACACACACATACACACACACACACACACACACACACACACATACACACACACACACACACACACACACACACACACACACACACACACACACACACACACACATACACACACACACACACACACACACACACACACACACACACACACACACACACACACACACACACACATACACACACACACACACACACACACACACACACACACACACACACACACACATACACACACACACACACACACACACACACACACACACACACACACACACACACACACACACACACACACACACACACACACACACACACACACACACACACACACACACACACACACACACACACACACACACACACACACACACACACACACACACATACACACACACACACACACACACACACACACACACATCTGACCTAACAAAACACTTTGGAGCTATTTTCCCCTCATTTTTCTTATTATTTTCACAGATTTTTCTAGATTTTTTCCAGTTTTTCATCTTTGTTTTATTTTCGTTTTTTCTGAATCGTGTATTTCCTGTTGTAATTTGCCTCTTCACGTGTGACACTTTGTGATGTCATTCTGTTGTCGTGGCTCCTGTGGGCAAATACACTGTGTAGAATAGTAGTAGCAGTGACTATGCAGTGTTGGGAGTAACACATTATAAAAGTAATGTATTACAGTAATGCGTTGATTTGTGCTGTAACACAGTAATGTTCAACATTACAGGGGAAAAAATGGTAATATTTTACTGTGTACAAATGTGAGTAACAACGATGAGTGAGTAACGTTACAAAGCTTTTTTAACCTGGATTGAAGTGGTGGGTTTTTCTTCATACAAATTCGCTAAAATCACCGTGAAATCAGCAGCGGTGAAACGTCGGAGACGCGGCCGGAGAGACTTTCAGTTAACAACAGGCGAAAGGACCGACCCAGAACTCCACACTGTTCAGACCTGGTTTAGACCTGGTTTAGACCTGGTTTAGACCTGGTTTAGACCTGGGTCACTTCTGGTTTAGACCTGGTTTACACTCGTCCCTCGCTCTAACGTGGTTCACTTTTCGCGGTCTTGCTGTTTCGCTGATTTTTTTTTTTTTGTGCAATTTTGCCGTTTGTTTTTACAGTGTATGAACATGTGTTGTGTTCCTCCTGCTGCGTCCTGATTGGCTGAGGGACTCCTGTCTCCTGTACAGTACAGAATGTGTTCAGCTGCCAAATTTAAATACATGTTCAGTCTGTATCAGTGTGAATCTGAAGTGTTGTATGTTTGTACGTTTTCTCTCCGACAAAACCCACAACGTCGACGAAACTTTCTGCACCGACAAAGTCTCCTGCCTCACACCAAAAGACAGAGGAAGATGAAACATCACACAAAAAGTTGGACTTCTGGACACGCTGAAGGAAGGTAGAAGTTACACACTGTAACAGAGTCTTGCACCAGGTCTTGTACCTGCAAATAGTTGATGAAATCAGGACCTGGAGCCTGAGCAGCAGAGAGTCTGTAAAGAACAATCAGACGCTCTGACCTGCATGAGGAGCAGAGCCGCTCCTTTCTCCTGCGTCACCTTCAAGACCGACCAACACTGAGTCCTGTTTTAGTCCTGTTTTAGTCCTAGTTGGTTCAGTCCTGGTTCAGCTCTGGTTTAGTCCTGGTTTAGTCTGGTTTAGCCTGGTTCAGTCCTGGTTTAGTCCTGGTTTAGTCCTGAGTTCAGTCCTGGTTTAGACCTTGTTTAGTCCTGGTTCAGTCCATATACGGCTCAAAAGTTCAGCTTTTTCACAGTTCTTTTGGTGAGTAACTTAAAGTAATACAATAGTAATGTAATGTCTTACATTTTAAATGCAGTAATATTGTAATGTAACGAATGACTTTGAAATGACAGTAATAAGTCATAAATAAAACATTACAGTTTTAAAGTCACTTGCCCAACAGTGTGACTATGTAGTAAAAGAGTAATTACTAGTTAATAAGACGCAGTGTAATAGTTATGGGCTCGTGACCAGACGACTCAGGGAGAGAGGAGACAGAGACTGAGTTGGATTTGCTGGTATCATGTATTAAGACAAAACAAAAGACAAAAGACAATATATTAATGAATGTTTGAATGGCCATTCAGTAAAAACCCAAACTTCACAATAATCCAGTGAGGTCGTTTATACAAAGAACAATCAGGGTTGAGAGTCCAAAAAAAAACAGATTGATCCGATTGCATAGGTCAAAAAGTCGCAGTTTGCCACACATAGTTGTAGATATGGAACGTACGAGCGGAGCGGGAGTTCAGAGGGACAAGTGTTGGTGAGGAGCGGTGGTGAGTGGTGATTATTGAGGTTGGTCGTAGAACCAGTGCGTGGAAGGTGTGAGAGTTTTTAACGCTGGATACAAGAGCCTCTACCGCCCGGACAGAGGAGTGGAGGTGTCGGGTTCCTGGCAGGAGTGAGTTGAGTGTCGGGGTCCAGATCAGAACCTGGGCTTAAAGCTCATCTGAACCTGACCTGTGCAAACAACAGGACCAAAGTCAAATCAACGTGCACAAATATAATTAAATAACACTAGTGGTGTTATAAACTAGAAAAACAGTCAGAGAGCGCAGACTCCACCAAGGACCACAGTCCCCCTCATATTCATTGTGTTTTCCATAAATATTTGTCTCGTATCTTTCAATTTGGAATATGAAAGAGGATCATTGTCCATCCCTGAGTCACATTTCATGGGGTTTGGTCAATAATTAACCCAGATATTGAGAAACAAATTTTTGGCCCCATTTACCACAATGTTAACTAAAATTTCAAAGTGATCCAGAATCCAGGATTTCTTCCGGATCAAACCCAAAATGAAATCAGTTCTTCCTTTTCACATTTCCAACAAATCCTGAAAATTTCATCAAAATCGGTCCATAACTTTTTGAGTTATGTTGCTAACAGACAAACAAACAAACAAACAAACAAACAAACAAACAAACAGACAAACAAACAAACAAACAAACAAACAAACAAACAAACAGACAAACAAACAAACAAACAAACAAACAAACAAACAAACAGACAAACAAACAAACAAACAAACAAACAAACAAACAAACAGACAAACAAACAAACAAACAAACAAACAACACAAACAAACAGACAAACAAACAAACAAACAAACAGACAAACAAACAAACAAACAAACAAACAAACAAACAAACAAACAAACAGACAAACAAACAAACAGACAAACAAACAAACAGACAAACAAACAAACAAACAGACAAACAAACAAACAACTCCTTGGCGGAGGTAAATATATAAATACTAAACGATATTCAAATATTGTACAATATACTAGAATGTTAAATTAATTAATCAAAATAATTAAAATGATTAATTAAAAATCCGTTTTGAATTAAAGTGCATGAAAATAACATTCAAATAGCACAGCAGCTTTGGATTTAAAGTGTTAAGTGCTAAAGGCAGTTCAATCATTTACGGCACCATGTTAGGCTAAAAAACACTACAAAGTGCAAAGTAAACAAGTGGACACTAAAAGACAATAAAAGTCATCATTTGATGGTGATTACATGTCAAATTGGACCACATAATACAACAGAAAGAATTAGAAAGTTGGCATAATTAAGGCTGAAATCGTCACTATGCGGCTCGTTTGGTGCTCAGAGGACAGTGGTACTGGCTCCTACAAGTTACATGTTAACACGGTGAGTTTAGTAACGTGTCATGGTGAATTAAGGCAAATTGAGGCTTTAAAACAAACCTGTAGCTCGCGTTTGTTCATTCGTTTCTCTCTCTCTCGCGTCTGCCGCGCTTCCGGGTTTCGCGGTTCCTAATTGGGCGGCCGCGGTCACGTGATCGGACGCACGCAAAGAGACGCAAACAGAGAGCAGGAGCGAGGCGAGAGAGTTTGCTGCTAAGGCGGTTTTGTCACCCGCGTTACACGTGGCTCCTGTGGGCGTGGCTCCTGTGGGCGTGGCTCCTGTGGGCGTGGCTCCGCTCTCTGTACCTGCTGAACATTAAGAACAGACCAATCAGACGCAGAGGGACGGAGGACGGAAATGAAACACTAGAAATGAGGCTCAAGTTTTGAAAGTTTTCACGTGTAAAATGTTCAATTTACAAATAAATAAAATAAGAAATGAAGAACAGCCTCGTTGACTTTAACAGTGTCGTGTGTAAAACTGAATAAAACTGTAAACACGTCTGAGACACAAACTCCTGCAGAGAAACAAATGATGGAAAAGAAGAAAATAAAAATCTATCACAAATGAATGAATGAACAAACTGTCTAGGACTGTTCAGGTGTGTTCAGGTGTGTTCAGGTGTGTTCAGGTGTGTTCAGGTGTGTTCAGGTGTGTTCAGGTGTGTTCAGGTGTGTTCAGGTGTGTTCAGGTGTGTTCAGGTGTGTTCAGGTGTGTTCAGGTGTGTTCAGGTGTGTTCAGGTGTGTTCAGGTGTGTTGTCAGGTGTGTTGTCAGGTGTGTTCAGGTGTGTTCAGGTGTGTCAGGTGTTCAGGACTGTTCAGGTGTGTGTGTTCAGGTGTGTTCAGGACTGTTCAGGTGTGTTCAGTTCAGGTCAGGTGTTCAGGTGTGTTCAGGTGTGTTCAGGTGTGTTCAGGTGTTCAGGTGTTTCAGGTGTTCAGGTCTGTTCAGGTGTGTTCAGGTGTGTTCAGGTGTGTTCAGGACTGTTCAGGTGTGTTCAGGTGTTTCAGGTGTTCAGGTGTGGTGTCAGGTGTGTGTGTTCAGGTGTGTTCAGGTCAGGTGTTCAGGTGTGTTTCAGGTGTGTTCAGGTGTGTTCAGGTGTTCAGGTGTGTTCAGGTGTTCAGGTGTTCAGGTGTGTTCAGGTGTGTTCAGGACTGTTCAGGTGTGTTCAGGTGTGTTCAGGTGTGTTCAGGTGTGTTCAGGACTGTTCAGGTGTGTTCAGGTGTGTTCAGGTGTGTTCAGGTGTGTTCAGGTGTGTTCAGGTGTTCAGGTGTGTTCAGGTGTGTTCAGGTGTGTTCAGGTGTGTTCAGGTGTTCAGGTGTTCAGGTGTGTTCAGGTGTGTTCAGGTGTGTTCAGGTGTGGTCAGGTGTGTTCAGGTGTGTTCAGGAGTGTTCAGGTGTGTTCAGGTGTGTTCAGGAGTGTTCAGGTGTGTTCAGGAGTGTTCAGGTGTGTTCAGGTGTGTTCAGGTGTGTTCAGGTGTTCAGGTGTTTCAGGTGTGTGTTCAGGTGTGTGTGTTCAGGTGTGTTCAGGTGTGTTCAGGTGTGTTCAGGTGTGTTCAGGTTCAGGTGTGTTCAGGTGTGTGTGTTCAGGAGGTGTGTTCAGGTGTGTTCAGGTGTTCAGGTGTGTTCAGGTGTGTTCAGGTGTGTGTGTCAGGTAGGTGTGTGTTCAGGTGTGTTCAGGTGTGTTCAGGTGTGTTCAGGTGTGTTCAGGTGTGTTCAGGACTGTTCAGGTGTGTTCAGGTGTGTTCAGGTGTGTTCAGGTGTGTTCAGGTGTGTTCAGGTGTGTTCAGGTGTGTTCAGGTGTGTTCAGGTGTGTTCAGGTGTGTTCAGGTGTGTTCAGGTGTGTTCAGGTGTGTTTTGTTCAGGTGTGTTCAGGTGTGTTGTTCAGGTGTGTTCAGGTGTGTTCAGGTGTGTTCAGGTGTGTGTGTGTTCAGGTGTGTGTGTTCAGGTGTGTTCAGGTGTGTTCAGGTGTGTGTGTGTTCAGGTGTGTTCAGGTGTGTTCAGGTGTGTTCAGGTGTGTTCAGGACTGTTCAGGTGTGTTCAGGTGTGTTCAGGTGTGTTCAGGTGTGTTCAGGTGTGTTCAGGTGTGTTCAGGTGTGTTCAGGTGTGTTCAGAACCTGTGACTGTCCTGGTTGACTCTTGTAGCTTGTTACCTCTGGTCAGGAGGGACTTGGTGCCAACAGGTATCGTAGATTATAACAGACAGGAAATCATTTAGTGTGAACATGGTGACAGACTTTCCTGCTCTGCTGATCTGACGGTGACTGTGGATGAACAGTCGTATCTGGCGTCTCTGGGGCGGTGGAAAAGTTACCAGTAGCTGCCATCCTGGGGTGGGACCTGCCTGTGCTGATCGGTGTGTTGCAGGAAGAAGGGGCCAAAGAGAAGAGTCCTGTGATCACCGGCGCTCAGGTCAGGGCAGGGGTAACAGCAGGGGTCCGGTTCTGAACCCTTTTTTACCCTGGAGAGCGGCGCTTTGAAAAGGGGCTGAGGTCGAGGGAGTCAGAGTTTAAGGTGGGGTTGATGTGGGAGGAGCCTGAGGAAACTGGGGCTTTACAAAGTCAGGATGAGACTCTGAGGGCAGCGTTTGCCAGAGCAGTTGGGGGCTGGATATGGCAAAAGGAAGCAGGAAGTGCTGTGTCATTGACAATAATACATTGTTTGCAGTGGCTGACGGTGCCAAACACCTCGTGGTTCCCATGTCGTGTCGACCACTGATCTTGCACCTGGTACACACTTTGCTTTGGGCTGATCATCTGGGTCGACAAAAGACTTACCTGCGATTAGCCTTTTGATTTCATTGCCTCCATGTATGCAGACATTCAAAACTTTTGTAAAACCTGTCCCACCTGCCAGAAAACATCGTATATCCTCCAATCTGACCATGTCCACCTCCAACCTCTGCCCGTGATCTCCACCCTGTTCTGGTGTATGAACATTGTCGGTCCATTAGTGCAGAGCAGTGGTGGACACCAGTACATCCTGGTGCTGTGTGACTCTGCCACACGGTTCCCTGAGGTGTTCCCCTCGTGCACCGTCACTGCCCCTGTGCTGCTGCGGTGTCTTGTGCAGTTGTTTTCCAGGGTTGGTGTTCTGGATGAGATCGTGACAGACCAGGGGACCAACTTCACCTCCAGACTGCTGCAGCTCTTCCACCGGCAGTTGGGAACCTCAGCGATCAAAACCACTCCATATCACCCTCAGACGAATGGCCTGGTCGAGCGACTCAACCAGACTCTAAAGAGGATGCTGCAGAAGTTCATGGCTGATACTGAACGAGACTGGGACCAGTGGCTGCCTTTTCTGCTGTTCGCCAACTGGGAGGTTCCTCAGGCGTCCACTGGTTTCTCCCATTTCAAGTTACTGTATGGCTGGACCTGCTGCTAAAGGCCTGGGAGGCTCCCACAACCACCACCAGTGACCACAGTGTGGTCCAGGGAGCCAAGGTCAACCTACATGAAGCCCATCAGTCCCAGAAGGCCTGGTACAACCAACAGGCCAGACACAGAGAGCTCCAACCTGGCCAGAAGGTTCTGCTCCTCCTGCCATCCTCCACCAGCAAGCTACTTGCCAAGTGGCAGTTCCAGTACACAGTTCTCAGGAAGATGGGCCCTGTGACCTACGAGATTCACCACCCGGACAAGAAGAAGGCGAAGCAGACCTGCCATGTCAACCTGCTGAAGGAGTGGAAGGAGGCTCCAGTCCCTGTGCCCGTGGTGCCCTGCTGGTGAAGGAGGTGGTCAGCAAAGTGGAGGAGAAGTCAGCTGTGGCCAAACTCCGTTAGCCTGCTGAACCGGCCCTCAACCATCTCTCCACCGCCCAGTGCAGCCAGCTGATGCCAGTGGGAGTGGTGCAGTCCGGTGGTCCTTGTGGTGAAGAAAGACGACTCACTCTGCATCTGCATCAACTTCTGGAAGCTCAACACGATGTCTGAGTTTGATGCCTGTGCGATGCCCCGGACTGACGACCTGCTGGAGAAGATCAGTCAGGCCAGGTTCATCACCACCCTTGACCTCTGTAAGAACTACTGGCAGGTTCCTCTGGAGGTGTCCAGTCGCTCCTACATGGCCTTCCGGACACCTGCCGGTCTCTTCCAGTTCACCGTGATGCCCTTTGGCCTCCATGGAGCACCTGCCACCTTCCACAGACTAATGGATCATGTTCTGCAGGGGTGTGGTGACTGCAGTGCTGCCCACCTGGATGATGTGCTCATCTTCAGCAACACCTGGGAGCAGCACCTGCATCACCTGGAGTGAGTCCTTGGCCAGATCCAGCAGGTGGATCTGACACTAAACCCTGCCAAGTGTCAGCGGGCGAAGCAGGAGGCGACGTACCTGGGCGATCGTCTGGGAGGAGGTGAGGTCCAGCCTCAGGTGGACAAGGTCGAGGTCATCCACAGCTGCCCACACCCTCACACAAACAAGGAGGTGAGGTCCTTCTTGGGCTTGGCTGGTACCAGAGATTCATCCAACAGTTCGCCACCATCGCCGCTCGTCTGACAGACAGACTTAATGTCGTAGTTTCTGCCATAGTCTGAACAGACTTTTAAAGCTCTTGCCTCCCAGAGCTGTGAGGACTGAAGATCACAAGATCATCAACAAACATGAGGTGAGTGATGACCTCAGATCCAACGACACAGACTGTTTTACAAGTGTGTAACTCTGTAGACACTTCATCAGTACCTACAGTAAATAAAACTGTTAACAGTGTTTATCATGGGAGTTATGTTCTAAAAATAACCCACAATAGGCAAAATCCACAAAGTAATCAACTTTTATATTTTACAATTATTCTATCAGTTTTAAGTCTGTAAAACTCCTCACACAAACTTTGTTCACTTTTCTCACACAGGACAGTTACAACATTTTTTACATCCTTTTTAAAACTTCTTGCTGCTGTCGTCCTTTTGTTATTTTCCTCTTTATGTAACGAACCCAAGATTCATTTATTCTTTAATGGAGCCTAGAGCGCAGAGTCCTGCACGGGTCCATTGTTGTAGACCTGCACTCGCCCGTTAACCCGAGATTATATCAAAGTTAAACCTGTTAACATTCCACCTGTTACCTGCCCAGGCTCGTGATAAATCACATACAGATTAAAAACATTCTAACTGAAGCATCCATCAGAATACAAACTGAAAAGTTACAACGTCAAGAATTACAATCACAAAATGAAATGAAACGGTTTCACTTTCTTCAGTACAAACACGAATCACAGACGCAACTCGACTGTCATCACTGCACAGGCTTTAGCAGAAGAAACACACCACAGACTGAACCAGGACTAACCCAGGACTAACCCAGGACTAACCCAGGACTGATTCCAGGACTCACTGTCAGGACGGGTCTGGAGGTGCGTCTGTGTGACCGTTGGGTGACCACAGGAGAAAGGACCAGCTCAGAGCTCCACGCCCCACGGAGGTAAGAGCAGCCGCCTGTTTCAGCAACTATTTGCGAGTACCTGACCCGGTGCAGGACTCTGCTACAGCCACGTAACTTCTCTCTTCCTTCAGCGTGTCCAGAAGTCCAACTTTGTGTGCGATGGTTACATCTTCTTCTGCCTTTTGGAGCGAGTGCAGGAGCCTTTGTCGGTGCAGAACGTTTCGTCGACATTGTGGGTTTTGTCGAGGAGAAAACTCACAAACACACAACACTTCAGAATCACACTGATACAGATCCAACATTTATGTCAAATCTGTCAAACTGAACACATTCTGTACTGAACAGGAGACACGGAGGGAATGAGTGACAACGGTCTACAGCCAATCAGGACGCAGGGGGAGGAGCACAATGTACCTTCATACACTGGGAAAAAAACATGCAAAACTGCACACACAAAAAATTCTGTGAAATAGCAAGACCGCAAAAGGTGAACCGTGTTATAATGATGGACGACTGTATCTCTGCAGACAGTTGTTCAGTATCTACAGAAATAAAACTGGGCAGAGTGTGTCTCCTTGTCCAACATCGTCACATAAAAAGTCTCTGAAGCAGCTTTGTCCATTTCACTCTCATTTATTGTCTAAAATAACAGAACATTAAAATTCAGATCAGATGTTTTGGCACAGCTCTAATGACAAACCACAAAACATTATTTTTGAAATTAATGTGTTTTACTCGATCAAACATTTTGGCGACATCAATAAAACACAGAAATACAGATGGATTCAAACCAAGACACGTCCCAAATATTTATATTATATATGAGTTTATAAACACACAGATCAGTTCCATGTTCCTTTGTGAATCTAAACTGATTTTCATTTGTTAAAACATCAGATGTTGGAAAAAAACAAAAACATTAAGACAAAATCCAACAAATATAGACACAAAAACCACCGGAGTCGACTCAGGAGTTGAATAAACTTCAACAGAATCTGAAAGCTTTATAATCCAGGCAGCTCTGGAAAATGGAACAACAGATGTAGAACAAGGCAGATTATTGTCCACATATGTCCACAATAGAACTGGGACAGTTTCTGTCAATAAAACACTAAAGAACATTTCAGGGAAAAAGAAAAAGTGTTTCTGAATCCAAGAATGGTTTAGTGGGTGTAGAGTCCCACATCTTCTCTCCCTGTTTCACTCTTGGAACATTTTCTTCATTGGTTTAAAAATGTTTAAGGATTATTTTAAAATATGTTAAAAAAAAATGTCAGAGTTTTGTAGAATCTGCTAAAATATAGAATAATAAAAACTGAAAATAAGTAGAAAATGCAAAGTCAAGTCCAGGTAAAGTCCCAGTTTGTCAGAGATCATCAGTGACTCTGTCTGAAGGAGACTCTGTGGACACAACATCAGGAGGAGCTCAGGTCGACCAGAGTCACAGAGGAACCTTCAGTCCACAGTCTAAACCCTGGAAACAGAGGCTCAGAGAAGAACGAGGAGAAGGTGTGGATGTGGAACAGTTCTTCATCAGAGGAGATCTGATAGAAGGACAGAGCTCCAGCCTCAGAGTCCAGGAACACGCCCACTCTGCCCGAGGACACGCCCCCTTCACCAGAGGACACGCCCTCTGAGGAGCTCAGCCAATCACAGACTGATGTTTTGTCTTTGTTGTGGTGGGCAAAGCACTTTCCTTTGTTGATCTCCAGACTCCAGGAGTGATCATTGTTTCCAAACCCACTCTCTCTGTCTTCCGCTCCGTCTGATCTTTCTGTAACTCGCTGCTATAAAACCCCCTCCCGCTCCAGTTCACCTCCCAGTAACAGCGCCCCCTCAGGCCAGTGCAGCTCAGGACCTGATAAGTAAAGCCTGTGAACCTGTCCTCATGATCTGGATACTTCTGCTCCTCCTTCATCTTCACAAGTGTCACAGTTCGATGGTGGTCAGACATCCTCAGGCGTCTGTGAGCTGAGTTTGGGTCCAGAGAGACGTCACAGGAGTCTGAAACACAAACATGTGAATGTGAGGAGAATGTTCATGTGTGAAAGCATCAGTGGACGTAGAGCTGGAGGCGTTTACAGGAGCCACAAAGAGTTTAGTCTTTAGTGTCATGGGCTTTATTGGACACCACGTGGATCTGCTGACTCAGATAAACCACTCAGGGTTCAAGAGTTTGTTCAACTGAGCTGATGCTTCTACAGATGTTCTCTCTGTGTCTGTAGGTTCTCCACAGACCTGGAGTCGTGTCAGCGTGAACGTTCTCCACAGACCTGGAGTCGTGTCAGCGTGAACGTTCTCCACAGACCTGGAGTCGTGTCAGCGTGAACGTTCTCCACAGACCTGGAGTCGTGTCAGCGTGAACGTTCTCCACGGACCTGGAGTCGTGTCAGCGTGAACGTTCTCCACGGACCTGGAGTCGTGTCAGCGTGAACGTTCTCCACGGACCTGGAGTCGTGTCAGCGTGAACGTTCTCCACAGACCTGGAGTCGTGTCAGCGTGAACGTTCTCCACGGACCTGGAGTCGTGTCAGCGTGAACGTTCTCCACAGACCTGGAGTCGTGTCAGCGTGAACGTTCTCCACGGACCTGGAGTCGTGTCAGCGTGAACGTTCTCCACGACCTGGAGTCGTGTCAGCGTGAACGTTCTCCACAGACCTGGAGTCGTGTCAGCGTGAACGTTCTCCACGGACCTGGAGTCGTGTCAGCGTGAACGTTCTCCACGGACCTGGAGTCGTGTCAGCGTGAACGTTCTCCACGGACCTGGAGTCGTGTCAGCGTGAACGTTCTCCACAGACCTGGAGTCGTGTCAGCGTGAACGTTCTCCACAGACCTGGAGTCGTGTCAGTGTGAAAGGTGAGTCCAGTCCCACGTTAAAGTCACAACATGTTTATTTCATGTTTCTGTCATTGTGATTCTCTTATTAAGACACAAAACAAGACTCACACTTCCTCAGATCTGAGAGTTTACGCAGCTCTGCCCCATCCAACCTGAAACACACAAGTCCAGTTTAGACCAGACCAGGACCAGACCAGACCAGGACCAGGACTAGACCAGACCAGGACCAGACCAGGACCAGACCAGACCAGACCAGACCAGACCAGACCAGGACCAGACCAGACCAGACCAGACCAGACCAGACCAGACCAGACCAGACCAGACCAGACCAGACCAGACCAGACCAGACCAGGACCAGACCAGGACCAGACCAGGACCAGACCAGGACCAGACCAGACCAGACCAGACCAGACCAGACCAGACCAGACCAGGACCAGACCAGGGACCAGACCAGACCAGACCAGGACCAGACCAGACCAGACTAGGACCAGGACTAACACCTGAAAGACAGTTTTCTTTGCTTTGTTTTCTTTTAATTTAAAATATTGAGTAAAATAAACTCACGTTTCTTTGTTTGAGGTTTTCTCCACAGGTTCTTCTCTCATGTTCTTCTGTTTCTCCTGCACCAGACTGTGGTGGTTCATCTCGTTCAGACAGTGGAGCAGGTTCAGACTTTTCTCCTCAGACAGACCCTCTTCATCCAGCTTCTGTTTGATGAACTCATGTGTTTTCTGCTTTTTATTGTTTCCTGAAGGCAACAGACCTGCAGCAGGTTCTGATTGGTCGGCAGAGACAGCCCCAGGAGGAAGCGCAGGAACAGGTCCAGGTGTCCGTTTGGACTCTGTAAGGCCTGGTCCACAGCAGAGCGGTAGAAGGCCTCAGGGTCTGGACTCTCAGAGGAGTGTGGTGTCTCCAGCAGGTTCTCTCCAGAGCTGTAGAAGGTCTGATGGACGTGAAGAGCAGCCAGAAACTCCTGCACACTCAGATGGATGAAGCAGTAGACCTTGTCCTGGTACAGGCCTGGCTCCTCTCTAAAGACCTGTGTGAACACTCCGGAGTACACTGAGGCCGCTGCAGCGTCCAGCCCACACTCGCTCAGGTCACTCTCGTAGAAGATCAGGTTTCCTTTCTGCAGCTGCTCAAAGGCCACTTTTCCCAGAGACTTCACCATCTCCCTGGTCTCTGGAGTCCAGTGAAGGTCCTCCCCTGATCCCTGCTGATACTTGATGTTCTGGACTTTGGCCTGCACCACCAGGAAGTGGACGTACATCTGTGTGAGAGTCCGGGGCAGCTCTGGTTCTGTTTGTTCCAGAAGCTTCTGTAGAACCTTGGAGAGGATCCAGCAGAAGATCGGGATGTGGCTCATGATGTGGAGGCTGCGGACGCTCTTGATGTGGGAGATGACGACCGTGGCCTGGTCTCTGAACCTCTTCCTGAAGTACTGCTCCTTCTGCGGGTCGGCGAACCCTCGCACCTCTGTCACCATGGAGACGCACTCAGCAGGGATCTGATTGGCCGCGGCGGGGCGCGTGGTTATCCAGAGGAGAGCGGAGGGAAGCAGGCTCCCCCTGATGAGGTTCACCAGCAGCACGTGCACTGAGGCGGACTCTGTGGGGTCGCTCAGGACCCGGGTTCGGCCGAAGTCCAGAGGAAGTCTGCACTCGTCCAGACCGTCAAAGATGAAGAGCACCTGGAGCTGTTGGAAGCTGCAGAGATCTTTGGATGGACTGAAGAAGTGGTGCAGCAGCTCCACCAGGCTGAACTGTGTGTCTCTGAGCACGTTCAGATCTCTGAAAGTGAAGGGGAACAGCAGCTGGAGGTCCTGGTGGGCCCGGCCTTCAGCCCAGTCCAGACTCAACTTCTGAGTCAGCACTGTTTTCCCCACGCCGGCCACGCCCTTCGTCAGCACTAATCTGATTGGCTGTGGTGAATGTGGGCGGGGTTTAAACATGTCCTGACATGGGACAGTCGTCTCATCGGCCGCTCTCCTGGACTGTGTCTCCATGTGTAGGACCTCATGTTCCTGGTGGTTCTGTCCAGAGTCTCCCACAGTGATGCAGAGCTCTATGAAGCCTTCATCAAACTCCATCTTCTCTGTGGTTCCTCTGATGTTCTCTGTGAGGAACTTAAACTTCTGTGTCAGTGTGGACTTCATCTCCTCCGAGCTCCTCCTGATGATCTCTGTGAGGACACAAACAGAACATGAGACTCATCAGTTTGTCTTTAAGCGTGGACATGGCACTGACACGTGGATCTGTGCGCTGAACCAGATCTTGGAGAAATAGAACTCCCAGGGTTCCACCGTATTCATGTGTCTCATGGACGCGTCTAAAGCCTCTGATCAGATGAACCACAGAAAACTCTTCAACAAATCATCAAACCCAAAAGGTTTTGTAGTGAAATGTGTGTAAAGTGTCTTTAGCTCCTGTGCTGCTGGAGTTTACCTTCAGGAGCTCCAACATTGTCCTGCAGCAGGTTCTCCAGAACAGCAGGGTCTCCTCTTTCCTCAAGGGAACTGGAAATGAAGAAGAAAAGGTTTTGCTCAATAGTTTGATTGTGATTTTAAAGTGAGAACAGAACAAGACACTGTGGTCCCTCATGTGTCCAGTCGTGCTCCATGGAGATTGGACCATTATTTTGTAGATTCAGCTCAAATGTTTCACACTTACGTTTGTTGTTCTTCTGCAGCTCCATTTTGGGCCTGAAAAATAAAATCAAAGTTGGTTTGAACTTGTTTCTTTCTCTAATGTTTCTGTTGTGATTCTAGAAATGAATTTTCTCCAGTCTGATCCCCACAACATTTGAAACGACCAAAGGAGCAAAATGAAACTCCAGAGTGAATACATGAGTGTTAAACTGCTCTACTCCAGAGTGAATACATGAGTGTTAAACTGCTCTACTCCAGAGTGAATACATGAGTGTTAAACTGCTCTACTCCAGAGTGAATACATGAGTGTTAAACTGCTCTACTCCAGAGTGAATACATGAGTGTTAAACTGCTCTACTCCAGAGTGAATACATGAGTGTTAAACTGCTTCTACTCCAGAGTGAATACATGAGTGTTAACTGCTCTCTACTCCAGATGAATACATGAGTGTTAAACTGCTCTACTCCAGAGTGAATACATGAGTGTTAAACTGCTCTACTCCAGAGTGAATACATGAGTGTTAAACTGCTCTACTCCAGAGTGAATACATGAGTGTTAAACTGCTCTACTCCAGAGTGAAATACATGAGTGTTAAACTGCTCTACTCCAGAGTGAATACATGAGTGTTAAACTGCTCTACTCCAGAGTGAATACATGAGTGTTAAACTGCTCTACTCCAGAGTGAATACATGAGTGTTAAACTGCTCTACTCCAGAGTGAATACATGAGTGTTAAACTGCTCTACTCCAGAGTGAATACATGAGTGTTAAACTGCTCTACTCCAGAGTGAATACATGAGTGTTAAACTGCTCTACTCCAGAGTGAATACATGAGTGTTAAACTGCTCTACTCCAGAGTGAATACATGAGTGTTAAACTGCTCTACTCCAGAGTGAATACATGAGTGTTAAAACTGCTCTACTCCAGAGTGAATACATGAGTGTTTTAAACTGCTCTACTCCAGAGTGAATACATGAGTGTTAAACTGCTCTACTCCAGAGTGAATACATGAGTGTTAAACTGCTCTACTCCAGAGTGAATACATGAGTGTTAAACTGCTCTACTCCAGAGTGAATACATGAGTGTTAAACTGCTCTACTCCAGAGTGAATACATGAGTGTTAAACTGGTTTCACCTTTTTGTTCTGTCGACGTTTCCACAGGAAGAAAACCACGACTCCAGCCAGGACGAGGACCACACACACTGAGACTCCGATCACAGCTGCAGGGGCCCCAGGGCCCTCTGCTGTGGGACACCAACACATGTGGAGATCAGACAGGGTCTACTGCACCTGTCACTGCACCTGTCACTGCTCCTGTCACTGCACCTGTCACTGCACCTCACGTCACTGAACCTCACTGCACCTGTCAGAACTCACCTGTCAGACTCACCTGTCACTGCACCTGTCACTCACCTGTCAGACTCACCTGTCAGACTCACCTGTCTCCTTTGTGCGTCGCAGTTGTGTGCTGGAGATGTAGTTTTGTTGCTGCGTGTGGACTTCACACAGGTACTCGCCCTCCTGCTCTGGGCTCAGCTCCTTCAGACTCAGAGCGCCTGACTCTGACAGGCGCTCCACAAACGGCCTCCAGGGGGCGCCGTAGGTCACGTCCGCTCCGCTCCGGCTCAGGACGCTCTGGACGCGGTTGAAGGTCCAACTCAGGCTCTTGACTGGAGCAGACGGAGCAGAAGAGGAGGAGCAGGGCAGAGTCACGTCTGAGGACATCTCCACTGGAGCTGAGGAAGAACACACACAAGTGAGGACAGGAGCAGACAGGAGCAGACAGGAGCAGACACACAAGTGAGGACAGGAGCAGACAGGAGCAGACACACAAGTGAGGACAGGAGCAGACAGGAGCAGACACACAAGTGAGGACAGGAGCAGACAGGAGCAGACAGGAGCAGACACACAAGTGAGGACAGGAGCAGACAGGAGCAGACAGGAGCAGACAGGAGCAGACTCACGGTTCAGGCTGTAGGTGGCGCTCTTCCAGCTGTGGGTCGTGCTGATGTTACAGGTGAACCTCTGAGGGGGGCGGAGCTCCAGGGCGAGCGAGCTGCTGACGGAGTAGAGCTGATCCCCCATTGGCCGCGTCTGGGTTTGGTGGGCGGAGTCAGGGGTCCAGGTCACGGCGGGCTGAGGGTAGATGCCCTCAGAGCTGCAGACCAGAACGTCTCCTTTAAGCTCCAAGTGCAGGAACGACACGGGACCTGAAGGGGGCGCCACAGGAAACACAGAGACATAAAGACACAGAGACACTGAAGTCCTATGAACAAGTCCTGGAGACAGTGACACTTGGAGAGGAACGTCCTCCTGATCTGAACCTCAGTCATGTTCTGTTATTGGTGGAACCATTTCCAAGTGTCACGATACGATATCGTCACGTCTGAACCTCACAGGTCGATATTTACTGTGATTCACAGGGAGGTTCATGATGTTCTACAGAATAACAGAGTGACATTCTAAAATACTTTGAGCTTCATTTGGTAAAACATTTATTGTCAGTTTCAGATCAGTGACTTTTTGAACAGAGTGAAAAAACTTTGACACTGAAGTGTTAAATTCAAGTCACAAATAAATGACTTTAGTAAACGACGACACCACTCCGTTTGATGGACTGTTTGAGTATTACGACTGCTGTGTCAGGAGAATCGAGGAGTCGAGTCGTTTAGTCCGACACAAACTGAACCACATCAGCCACAAGGACGAACTGTTTTTATCAGAGCAAATTTTATGCAAATGAGTCATGTGGTTTTAATTTCTGTAAAAAATGTCTGTAAACATAAACAAATGTGTCAAAGCTGCATTAAACACTTTATTAGTCAATGTAGATTTGAGTCGTCCTCATAAGAAATAAAAAAACAAGCTATTTCAGCTCCAGTTTTTCCTCTTAAACCTTTTAAAGTCGACGTCGTCACCGTGGAAACTGGATCAAATCTCTTTATTTTCTGTGACGTGTTTGTTTTTTCTTGAGCTGTTTGAGGCAGTTCTGGTGTAAAAGTTTCACGTAGAGTTTTTTGTCTCGACTTGATTTAGTGAAACCTTCTTGAACGTTTTGGGCGTGTGGGTTTATCCAGGTCCTTCTCATGTTGGAGTTTTTCTCGCTCTTTGTCCGTCAACTTTTCTCTTTTTTCTCGTTTCTCGTCACAAACACAAAATGTTTGTGGAGCTCAGACTTAAAGTGTCTGGTGCGTCCACAGCGGCGCACAGGCCAACGCCGCCGCAAAGGATCATGGTCCATGTAGTTTACTGAGCAAAACAGACTCAACACTCTGATTCTGATCTAAAGACGCTCAGTTTAATACGAGACCAGACCACGACCGATATCCAGACATCAACAATATCGATATCGATACACCTCTAGTTATTGAACTTCTGTGTGAGTCACAGTTTGTCCAGAACCAACACCATGTTCAGCACAAGGTCCATCAGAGCACGTGGCACCAGGACGATCTCCACCGGAGGTTCATGATCCACTTTGTGGTCGTGTCATGTGACCTCCGTCGTGTGTCTTGGACACTCGGGTGAAGAGAGGCACAGAGCTGTAGAGCTCCACCTGGTGGTGAGTTGGATTCACTGGAGGAAACCTGGCAGGTCCAAGTGTATCGTGAGGGTCTGTGGGGAACGTCTGTCAGTGGGACTTTCAACTCACACCTCCAGGAGAACTTCTTCTTACCTTTCACACTCAGCTGGACCCAGGTCTTTCCTCCAGAGCTGCTGGTGAAGGTCTGACAGAGGTATGAGCCCTGGTCAGACACCTTCACGTGGGACAACTGCAGAGAGGCGTTTCCTCCAGAGATCTGCTCCGGAAACAGGGAAGTGCGCCCCCTAAAGGTCTCAGCCTGCCTCTCCAGCTGATCTGTGCCGTCCTGGAAAGCGTGAACCAGACGATCTGGGTCAGTTTTGACCCACTGGATCAGTATGAGCGAAGCCCCGTCCAATCTGCAGGGAAGGACACAGGTCTCCATGACGACACAGGACACTGACCGCCGCTCTGAGGAGACAAGGAGACAAAGTTAGGAGACAAGGACATGAGTGAGGGAACAAGGACACACTTCTTGGGCATCAGTTTGTCCTAAAGCTGCGTTCAGACGGCGGCGTCACGGCGTCCACTTTACAAAGTCTATGTGGACGAGCGTCTGGGACGTCTGAGTTTCTGCGACGCGTCTTGAGCGTTCAGGTGTCGACTCTCTAGAAGCGCGTCCAGGGCTTTGGTGTCAGAAGTTGAAAAAGCTGAACTTTTCACATCGGACACACACAGAGAATAAATATAAACACACCACAACCTCCGATCTCCTCCACTCAAGTGTTTATGTCATAAAAACACTAAAGTTACACACATTAAGTATTTTTCTCTGGTTGTTTGTCGTCGTCTAAGTCGTGCGTCGCGTCTGAACTCAAATACAAAGGCTCCGTCT
>NW_026571290.1:37500-75000 GCF_026225935.1 Boleophthalmus pectinirostris
CAAACTCAAGATCCACGAACTCAAGATCCACAAACTCAAGATCCACAAGATCTCAAGATCCACAAACTCAAGATCCACAAACTCAAGATCCACAAACTCAAGATCCACAAGATCCACAAACTCAAGATCCACAAACTCAAGATCCACAAACTCAAGATCCACAAACTCAAGATCCACAAACTCAAGATCAAGATCCACAAACTCAAGATCCACAAACTCAAGATCTCAAGATCCACAACTCAAGATCCACTCAAGATCCACGAACTCAAGATCACACAAATCTCAAGATCCACAAACTCAAGATCCATCCACAAACTCAAGATCCACAAACTCAAGATCCACAAACTCAAGATCCACAAACTCAAGATCCACAAACTCAAGATCCACAAACTCCCAAGATCCACAAACTCAAGATCCACAAACTCAAAGATCCACAAACTCAAGATCCACTCAAGATCCACGAAACTCAAGATCCACAAACTCAAGATCCACAAACTCAAGATCCACAAACTCAAGATCCACAAACTCAAGATCCACGAACTCAAGATCCACGAAACTCAAGATCCAACAAACTCAAGATCCACAAACTCAAGATCCACAAACTCAAGATGATCCACAAACTCTGGATCCACAAACTCTGGATCCACAAACTCTGGATCCACAAACTCTGGATCCACAAACTCCTGCACGTTCTCACACCTGGAGAAACAGCGGCTCCTCTCAAACCAAACCTGCCCCACAGTGAGACTGAGGAGAGTCTGAGGTTCTGGAGTGAATGAACTGATGATTTTGAGGATGATGTTTGGAAGATGCTGAGAGAACTGAGAGTGAACGATGACACAGAAATGTTCTGATGCTCTGGACATTATAAAGACGTTCTCTTTGTGTGTTTGATTTTATGAAGTAGAACCTGAACCTGCCCAGAGACGACAGGAGGACACGAGCTCTGGAGATAGAACCTGGAACAAACATCTGTCCTGTTCAGGTTCATGTAGAAGTTCACTGTCCCTGTGTCAGTAAATAAAGAAATAAACTAAACTAAAGACGGTGAACATTCTCTGCACACTCGGCACAGAGGCTCTGGTTGGTTCTTCTGGTTCTTGTGGAAATACTTGATGTTTTCTTCTGCAGTGGCTCTAAACACTGAGTCCTGTTTTTGTTTTTTTGGCCTTTGTTTTTGCCTGTAAACACTTTTAGTTTGCACATAAACACGAGAGATAAACTTCAGGTTACAGCTCAGAGTTTCAGTGACAAACATGGACTTTATGAGATTTTTACTTTCCGTGTTTTTATTTGACACGTAGAAGCCGAGTTTGTGCAGAATCGTGGGTTTAAAGTTTGGACGTCGTGGTTGATGTGGCTCCAGTTTGACCTGGAGAGTTTAGACCTCGTGGAAACTTGGAGCACGTTGGACGCTGCTTCACTGTTCACACTGGTCACTCTGAGCTCCTCGACACACACAGTTCACACAGAGACCAGGACCAGACCAGGACCAGGACCAGGACCAGGACCAGGACCAGGACCAGGACCAGGACTGACCAGGACCAGACCAGACCAGGACCAGGACTGAGACCAGGACCAGGACTGGACTGACCAGGACCAGGACCAGGACCAGGACCAGGACTGACCAGGACCAGGACCAGGACCAGGACCAGGACCAGACTAAAGACGAGGGGGATGGTCTGGTGTAGGTTCTGCTCTGTTGAGTTGATTCAGTCTCTGTCCTGACTCACGCTGGTATAATAATAATAATAATAATAATAATAATAATAATAATAATAATAATAATAATAATAATAATAATGAATCACGCTGTAGAACTTGATTGATGCATCCGCTCGCCTTTACATAGAGTTAACATGTCAATCGTTCACATCTTTTCAAGATGGCCGACAGAGCAGTGGGGCTGGTGTGAGCTAAAGAAGAAATCTCAGTCTGTAAATTATAAAGCACTAATTCTGCTCAACTTTTTGCATTTTTCTGTTTCCTCTGTGGATCTGTTTGGCATCTGAACTTTTTGGATCTGTTTGGTGTCAAACTCATGAAGCTTTTCAAACTTCCTTTGTTCCTCCACTAACAACATGGACTCGGAGTTGGACCAGCCTGTAACCAACAAAACCCTGATTGTCACTCGACAGCAATTTAAAAACCACATGCTTCTCACTTTGATCCAAACTTGACAAAACTCAAAACTGCATGAACACAATGCAAGATTGGCTCAAGACAGTGGGAGCCAGAGTGGATCATCTTGAGGACAGGGTTCGCTCTAATCATGATGACCTGGTCAGCTTGGAATTGCAGGTGAAAACCTTGGAGAAACAGAACTCTTACCTGGCGGGGAAAGTTGAGGAAGCTGAAAACCGTAGCAGGGCCTCTAACATTGGTCTACTACGTGTGCCAGAGGGATCCGAGGGTCGCCACGTGATCGGCTTTGTCGCTCAACTCCTCGCTCAACTTTTTGGCCCGGATAATCTTCCATCTCCCCTGGTCATCGAACGAGCTCCTCGCTCTCCTGGAGTGAGACGTGACGCTAAATCATCTCCGAGATCGATCCTTGTGAAGTTCTTGCATTTCCAAGATAAGCTAAAAGTCTCCGTCTCTCCCGAGACAAAAATGAGCTCATCTTCAGTGGAACTGGAGTTCACATATACCCTGACTTCAGGGCTGGATTGCAGGAGAAACGGCGTCTGTTTAATCCGGTGAAAAAGAAGCTCCGCGACTTCAACATAAAATACACACTTTTATACCCGGCAACTTTTCCAGTCCAAACCGATGGCAAAACGCTGCTGTTTCGTTCCCCGGATGAAGTGGATGCGTTTGTGGGAAATATTATGTGTTGTTCATGTTAATTCACCCAATATTATGGACTTTGGAATGACAACAGGGTGGAAAACACGTATGATTATCTGTAGGTCTATAGAACATGTTTTTCTGGACTTTGAGATGCCACGAAGCAGAAAAACTGACATATGTGGACCCGTGGCATGTTTCCACCCATGATAAGCTGCACTGGGTCAGCAGTATTGTTCATTTTCTTGCTGTTTATGCTAAATCAACAAGTTAATGTTTTGTCAAGATGTAGTATAAAGTTACCCCTGAGTTTGAGTTGGTCAGAGGCGTCGTCCGGGGTGACAGTTGTACTTGGTAATCAACTTGAATCTCTCAATGGAAATGTTGAAATAAAGTGGCCTGTTCTCTCGGATTCTCCATCTCCTGTGCTTCTTTTTAGGACACGCATGGAACCTTCTGAAAAAACCCACAAGTGGTGACCCCGACGTGATTTGACAGAGTAATGTCTGCAAACGATGCCTCCCACGAAATCCTGGAAGTAAAGACACGAAGAACATGTTCCCAAAAGAAGGTTTGACAGCGACCTTTGTTGTTTCAGAATTCCTGTCAGATTGGCTAAATGTAAAAACTAGAAATTGTGTTTTACTTCTCGGGACTTTTGTGTGATCAATTTAAAAAGTAATGGAAAACTAATTATCGCATGTTATGCTTCATGGAAAAGAAAAAAGCAAAAGCTGGAATCCGTGTTAAAAGGCTTCACGTAGAAAATAAGCCAGAAGTTTGTTAATTGAGATTGAAAACAAAACCAATAGTATGTTTAGGCTTTAATCACATAAAGCGTAATTAAGAAAGTTATTGATTCCTTGAGATACTGTGTTAACCTTCACGAGAGACAAGAAAGGAGTTTTATAAGGAAATTTATTTGCGGTTAAACTTTTTTACGCAGAGAAAAAAACTAAACTTTTAATGAAGTTTATAATAAAAATAATAAAACAAGTTGCGCACAAAAAGTAAAATAGAGTAAAAAAGAAAAAGATAAAAAAACTAACCTAGAATATGAACAAAAAAGTAAAACCAAAAGAGGAAAACTGATTAAAAAACAGTGTTGTAAAAAACAAATTAAAGATGAGGCAAAAACTATGTTTATTAATATTAGCACTTGTTCAGGTGTTAATGGCAAAAAACAGACCAGAACTAAAATATTCTGAGTTTAACTTCAAGATTACGTGTCATTGTAAAATTGATTACGGCTCTATTGAACAAACAGGGGTGTTATTTATTCCATGCAAAGCAGAAAATATCGGCTTAGTAAATGTAACACAAGAAAAACAAGAAATCGCAGCATATTCAACCCAAAACAACCAAACATTTTCAAACGTATGTCAATCCCTAAACTTTACAAACTATTTTAATACAGACGTTACAATTCAATGCACGTGGACGACAAAACCGATTTGGTCAAATATGGGATGTGTGTGCGTATCCTTTCCCCATGGCTTTACAGAGTTGGTTACTCGAAAACCATGTGGAAATGAACCACAGTTGAGCACCTTTAATACTACGGACAGAGAAAGTCCCCGATAGAGAAAAGCACCGTAAAAACACCAGAAACAATCAAGGACGGAAGAGCGTTTAGAATAAATAGCAGGACGACTGCCATAAAATTAAGCACAAAGGAAACAGATATAAAACATCAAACTAAAGAAAAGATATTTACCTATAGCTGTCGACTCCGTAAAGTTATCAGCAAAAACCTTTGGACCTGTAACTGCCCCACCTGCGCCAACCGTATCTAAAGCCACGCCTACGCCTAATAAGTCAGAGGAGATTATTAGTGGATTAAATATACTACAAATGGATTAAGATTGTTTGACATTCAATCAATAAAAAATAAAATTTACAGTCTCATGGAAAAAGTCACTTTTATGGCTGGAGCAGTGTCCAAACCAATGTTCAAACCGGATACAAGCTTAGAGAATAAAACTATGAAATTAAAAGATGATATGGTGAAAGAAATAACTGAGCAGTAAATATAACGCAGAATCTTTGTCCTTCAAACTCATCTAATATTGACAAAATACTAAAAGATCTAAAAGAAGAATATGACATATTAAAAACCATGTTGAAAGGAAGTTTTGGTTACGCTCTAACTGCATTTATTTCCGTCATGTTGACTTTAATTAGTGTATTAATCATTGCTTTGCTGTTGTGCTTGTGTTTGCCATGGAAACATGGAAGAAAAGAGCAACGCAATTTTACTAAAATAATGTTATCACGTTTTCCTGATTTCACGTCTGTAGCGAGTTGGGATGATGGGGATAGTTCAGAAGTTTAATCAGGCTACATTTGAAGTATTGGTGGCATTTTATTCTGGGGTACATTGTTGTTATGGCTGCCCGCTGGTTGGGATGATGGTAAATGATTGATTTGTTGTCCATTGGCGTTTGCTCGGCTTTTGTCAGTGTCTGATTCCCCATGAGGTTGTTTTGCTTGTTGTCTGGGCATTTTGCGTGCGCTCACCTGTGGGCGTTACTTGCCGCTACTTTTCGATGCGACACTGGCTCCTCGTATGTGAGTTCAGTTCATCTGCGGGAGCGGTTTGGTGTCGTGTTGATGAGCGGTGGTGGGAGGCGCGTGTGCAGGGGGCGTATGTGCTGGTGTCCGGCTGATGGCGGAGTGGGTTTGTGGGGTTTTTTGACGCTGGTTCGCGCTGTGGGAGGTGAAATGCTGATGTTGCTTAAACTGCTTAAACTGCATTGTATATTTGCTTTAGATTTGTTCAAAAGTGCTCCGTTTTAAATTTAACTAAACATGTTCAATTGTGTTTATGGTAAAGAGTAAGTTTGCCAATTTGCTTGATTGAAGATGCTTATTTATGGTGTAAATAAAATGATGGGCTATTGCTGAAGTTTCTGAAACAGCGTGGTTAATTGTTGAAAGCTTTGTCGGCTTGATTCAATTAATGCTGTGACTTTAAGCTTGGTAATGGCCTGTTGTTCCATGTTGAAATAATAAATCCGTGTAATAACACAGTAAACGGAGCATTTTTGATTAAATACAGCATTTCATTTCTCAACGGTGTCGGGCTGAGCGGGGGCTGATGGTTAACAATTCGTAACTGTTGAAGGTTATTAAAAATTGATGAATGTGCCCTGGATTATAAGGTTACCAAATGTAGCTGATCATTTTGTGTTTAAAATTTGAAAACATTCTTAAAACTTATAATCCGTACAGTTTAAAATTGCGATGTTTAGTTAAAAAGTCATATACAACATTCTCTTGTTGTGCTTATGGTTGTTATATAGACCTGATATTAGTGTTTATCCCTGGACCTTAAACCTGTTTTTAGTTGACATGATACAAAATAAGTTTACTTGTTTGAAAACCGTCTCTTAATGTTGATCTATAAAATAAAATTGCGTTGTTTATAATGTTTAGATTTAGATGTTGTGAATTCTGGTTTTGGAGGAGCAGATGGTGTCGATATTTCAGACCTGATTTGGTCCTGGTTTAGTTTTGTTTGGACCTTGCGTGGACCAGTTTTGGACTTGGTTGGGTTCAGGCTCAGATCTGGTTTAGACCTGGTCTGCACCTGACTTGGTCCAGCTTTGGTCCGGACTTGGTCCTATTCTGGTCCAGTTTTGGTTCTATTCCATTCTAAGTCTAAATTTAGTTTGAGTTTAGCACTGTTCATGTCCAGGTGTGGTTTAATCTGGTCTAGCCTTAGTTTAATTTTAGTCCAGGGGTAGTTCTAGTTTAGTTCAGCTTTAGTCCTAATTAGATCCTGGCCTAGTTCTGTTTCAGAAGTAGTCTTAGTTTAGTTCTGGTTTGATCCACTCTGCCTCTCCAAGCCTGAATTTCGCTCACATTTTAATTTTTGATCTCAGTATTTTCCGTACAGTTATTCATTCTCTTATAAGTCCACTTTAAATAGTTCAACGTGTTTTATCAATTTATGCCGAGGATCTTGACAAAATTGCAATAATAGTTAAAAGGTTTTTTCATTCTGAAGTTCATATTCTGTTTCTGGCTCGTCCCAAATCTAGTATCTAAAACAGGGTTATCACTAAAAATAATTATTAGGAAAACTAAAATAAAAAGGGAAATTAAAATGTTTAAGTTGACCCATGACTTAGTCTCAGATTAAACTTGAGGTTGAAACTTGAGGTTAATACTCTTGCATTGAAATAAAATGGTTAGACAGAAAATTGATTAATGATTGTGAAATAACACTGTTATTTCAAAAACAAACTAAAATTGTTAAAATAATTTGTAATTAAATAATCTCAAACAAAACTATAAAAAGATAATGCTGGCTCCTAAAATAATACTTCAAAATGATCTAAGATACATTTCTTCTTCTCTTAAGAAATCCAACTAAGGACGTGGAAGCCGCCCAGCGAGATCAAAATAGCCTCAGTGCCACAGGTCGTCTGCCAAATAAAATAACTCATAAAACAAAAACTAAGAAGAGGAATCTCAAGGAAACAAGTCATTCCAAAACAATTATCGACCAGTTTAACACGGACCAAATTTCGAGCAAAACCAAAATAGTGATTCACCACTAAAATAATAAGACTCAATCCAAAGAATTAAAACAATAACCAGTTGATAACAACAGCAGCTGAAAAAGATAACACTATAATTGATAACACAGAAGTCCCAAAGGTGTCACAATGTCTCAGTTTGTTACATTGAACCAGTTGAAGGCTTCTGGAACAGCAAGGTGCTGGAAGAAGAAGCTGACCCAAAGAGCCCAAGCAAATCTGTTTACCATCCAAGATGTGCTCAAGAAATATGTAAAAAAGGAGATGATCCATGGAAAAAAGGATGACATAGCCCCTACAGACGAACAATGGAAGGACATCAAGAGTTATTACAAAGATAAGATCAAGCAGTACAAACCTAACCTAACCAATAATGTCTTAACAAGAAGATTAAATCAACTAAAATTACAGAAGTGTGAGAAGGAGATGAGATTGGCGAAGAAGCTGCAAGAATGGGCAAAGGAACTGAAAGAAAAACAAGAGATGAGAGAACTGTCCTCCATTCTAGTTGTCAAACCAAAGGAGAAGAAGGTGATGGTGGAAGAAGAACCTTTGGGAGAAACTTTAAAGGAACCTGCTGTGGGCTTATATCCAAATCTTACAGATAAATCATCACATAAATATTACACACGCTCCAGAAACAAGGATTCTTGGGACGAGTCTGACGAATCTGAAAAGGAGGAAGAAGTTAAGAAATGGAGTAAAGGTCGACAAAGGTCACGCAGCCTGAACAAAGCATTCGACATAGACGAAATACCCAGATGTGAGGAGACATTACGATATGCAACAAACATACCATCTGAAAATGAAGGATGCCATCCCCAGATGATGAAGAAGACGCCCCCCACCATATCAAAGTGCCACTAACAAAAGCCCAAAACTCAGAACACCCTCCACTTCTATGATGCCATCTGATCCAGGGACATGTCGGCCTCCCAAAATAACTCATAAAGTGATTGGAGGAGAGTTGGCGCTAACATCTGTTGGAGGCCCTACAAGAAACTAGAAGAAAAAATCAAATCTGTCCAAAACCAAGTGTCTGCATTGACTCACATAATAGAAACAGAGAAGATGCTGAGACGAGTGGAGGAAGAGAGTCAAAACGAAAGACACGTGAGAAGACAATACATGACAGATCAAGACGATGAAAAGACATCAGTTGACCTGGACGGAGACACAAGGATGAAGAAAAGTGGAAGTTCGTTTCCAAGGACAAAGAAGGATGGACCAAGGGTGTCACGGCAGAAGTCCTGAGGAGACAGAGTGACGAACCCTACTCTGTTAATGGAACATTCACTGGAACGGTCTCTGACACTGACTATGAAGAAGCATACATCAGTGGAACGGTCGATCCCCTAAAATCAAGACAACCATATATCAGTGACACGGATGACCTGAAGTTACAGAAGGGAGAAGAATCTGCAAAGGTCTGCCCAATAAGAATGGATGGTCCACAGATTGTTTACATGCCATTTTCACTCAAGGACTGGAGTGACCTGATGCTCACACTGCCGAACCTGACCAGAGGAGGTGTACCATGGATGAGAGCCTCCTGAAACAAACAGCTGGAGACAAACTGTGTTGGGGAGACATACAAGCTGCCCTGATCAAAGCTGCTGATGAAACAGTTGCCAGAAACATCAAGAGCTACTGAAGAAAGAACAAGAATGCAGCTACAGAATAACTACCCCATTCATATCTTCCGTGATGCCCTGGAGGCAGAACTCAGGACAAGATTTCCATGTATTGTCACTGACGAGCTGTTGTCCATGCAGATGCGAGATAACGACGATTATTACAGCTACAAGCAGCGGGCCACCAATCTATACCATGACGTAACCGGAGAACAGATGGAAGTCGGAACTGGAATGTCAGTCATGTTCCGATCTGCGCTGGTGAAAGGCATGAAATCAGTCCAAGACGCCCTACAGAATATCATGGGGCTATACAACAAATCTGAAGAAGGATTCGATGCCCATTGCAACCACCAGGTAACCAAGTGGCAGAAAGATAAGAAGGAGGCTGAAGAAAAGAAACAAGAACTGGAGCTGGCCGCTGTGAAACTGCAACTACAAAAATATCAAGCTGAACTAAAGGAGAAGAAGAAAGAACCAATTCAGATGAACTCATCTCCCCTGGATCTTGGGTGATGAAGATGGAGAAGATCAATCGAATCCAGATGTGGCTGAATGCAGAGGACCTGAAGACGCACCTCGACCGCCGTCCGCTACTGGGGCTCCAGCAGAGGAGGGGAAGAAAAGGGGGAGATAATTTAAAAGGAGAGTACAGGCCATGATTTATGAGAAATGTTCAATGTCTATCTTTGATTATGCTCATTTCTTTTTGCTTTATTTGTTTTGTTATAGTCCCTATCAATAGAAGCTTTGAAACCACTACTGACCTCGGACAGTCAACAAGCAAAATGACAAGCCACGACATGGAGTTGGCAGACGACAAAAACAGTAAGACACAAGGAGCACAGAAAAGGGTCAAAAGGGGAGCACCAAAAATAGTAAAACTTTGCTACGAAGGACAAACTTGTAATATAGTATTTGATGTATGTGAAGTATTAGATTACATGCTCGGTTTACCAGCTATAGACCATGTATTAAATGTACAAGTGTCTGTAAAGACACTTGCCTGTCAAAAGAAAACAATTATGCAACAGAGATCAGAGTTATAGCCAGTACCGATGGACAGCAAAAACCAGCAGAAAATACTTTCAAAATTCACCCACAAAGAATTACTCTAATAAAAAATAGAAAAGATGATGCAGCTTTTCAAGCAGATTTAAAACATTGTAGAGGGCGTAAATCAATTACTCAACGATGCAATCCTCTGTTATTATCCATTAAAAATCCGATATTTAATGACTCTGGAATATACGCAATAGGGTTCTTGTGTTCTAAAACTGTCTCAGTACCTTGTAATAGGAAAGTAAAGTTGAATTTTGAAAATTACATACAAATAACAATTTTAAAAACTAATAAACCGGCTGTCAGAATAATTTTATTATCCCATATTTGCTAAATACTTGTGTGATATTCTAGGCCTATGAGTGAACCATTTATGTACTACAATTCTTTGATTTATAATGTACCAATCACTTGTCACTTGTTGAATAACCTCTGTGTGTTTGACAACTGTGTGCAGTGTCCTGTCGCTCTAGTGAACCTCCAGATGATTCCTCACATGAAGCCAACTCCCACTGTCACACATGAAGAGTTATGATGGTGTCTGACCTAAGGCACCTCCTGATTGTTAATCATGTTTTATGTGTTTGTACTATGCTTAGCTGCACCAGTTTCTTATTATGTCTTGGCTGTTTCCCCTTGAGAATTATCATTCTGTAACTAGGGCCTCCTAATGAAATAAAAAGAGGAGAACAGCCTTGAGTCATCAGAACGTGTGGAGACTGTTGGTTTTGATGCCCACTGCCCGTTCTCCTCATGAGTAAAACTGAATTAATCTCTTGTCTTTCTTCTTGTTTTTAATGTTTAGATAAACCTAACACACACGTACTCAAAAGTGCAGTTTAACACATTTCTTCAGCACAGTGTTTTGAAATAATCTCTTTTTTAACTGCACTTTGTCCAAATGTACATGTTCCAAAGGTTTAGTTTTATTTTCATGTTGTTCCATAATTTTACTCCACAAACAGAAACACTAAAACACTTTAAAGTAAAAAAAAAAAAACTCTTAAATTATAGTTTCCTTTTCACACAAAAAAAAAAAACAGTAGAATATTTGTTGGTGTTTTATTTTTAGTTTTATTCGTTCCACTTGCACAGTTTGGTTCAGTTTAAATAATTTAACGTGAATAAACAGTGGATTCGTTTGGTGGTGAAATTTAACATTGTAAATTGTTTTTATTGTTTCATGTTTTTATTATTATTGTCCCACATTTCTGCACAGTTTGTTAAATGTGATAAAACATTAAAGTGTGTGTAGAGCTCTGAGACCCAAAACACACTTCACTTTGTTCAACACTTTTTATACTTTTTATATTTGATTCTGTTTATTTGATTCTGTTTATTTTGGACTTGATCTTTTCCAGTTGATCTTTTCATCATTTATGACCAATTATGATCTAAACTTACATCTTGTATCTGTAACTTTGTATTTTTTCTTTTTTATATAATTTCCAAATTAACTTTATTTTAGTTTTATTCAGATTCAGAGATGATTTATTTGTGTCAAACCATATTTTTTATATCAGATAAAAACTGTTGTATGTTGTTGCATCACAAAATAAATGAGTGTCATTTGTGAATAAAAAACTGATTTAAACAATGAAAACACAAAATATATCAAATAAATATTTTAGGTCCGAACACAGACACTTGTGTTTTTTATTTTGTACAATTTGAACAAAACAAAAAATGTTTAGTTTGAATTAAAACTTCTTCCACTCACATCGTCTGCTCATTTATTACAAACTTAACATCTTTAATAATTATTACATTTGTATTTTTATGATTAAATTCTTTATAATTCGTCTACGATCCCTGAACATTTCACATTTTATTTTAAAACCAGTGCAGAGATTCACAGACACAAAACTCCTCATAAAAATCATCATTTTCATCCAAATGTGTCAAAGTTCAGGTTTGATTTGATCAATTCTGCAGCAGTTTTCACGTTTGTTTGGTGACGCGTCAGAAACGTCGTTTAAAAGAGTTTGAGGAAAAGTTTGATATTTCAGGATGGTGTTTGATCGTCCTTCAGTTGTGGATGTTTCATTTTGTTTTAATCCATGTTTCAGTCAAATGTTTGAATCTAAAGTGTAAATGTCATTTTATTTTGATTCATGTTCAGTTTTAATGTTTTCATGAGGTGGAGGCTCTTTTGGGTTTTTTGCCTCTTCCAGCACCGACTTTTAAAAATCTAATGTACTTTTTATTGTTATATGTTATATATGTGCTGAATCAATCAATAAATAAATCAATAAAATCATGTGGTCTCGTGTGGAGCAGTTTTCTCCTTCTTTACATTTCTGTCCCATTGACGTCTGTTCAAAATGACTTTTTTACTGGAATAACTTTGCCAGTTTATTTGTACTTTTTCATTTATTTTTCATTCTTTGGTGTTGAAAACCTTTCAAATGTTGAATGTTTTGATCTTTTTCTTTTTCCTGTGTCTCTTCCATGACAAGATTCTCTCAGTAGAAACACATTTGTCCACATGAGTCCAGACTGAAGGACAGAGACACAGATTTGAGGTTCAAATGATCTGGGTGTTTTCTCCAGGAGCCACAGACTCTGAGAATCCAAACACAAACAAAGTCAAATGACTTGAAAGATCAAGAAAAAACTCTTGGTTTCATTTTTTTCATGCATCATTTGAGGCTTTTGGTGTCAAAACTATAATTTAAGGAGTTAAAATTGAAAGTTTGATCTAATATTTGGTTGGTTCCACCTCCAGCTGCTCGTCTCCAGTTTTCTTCCAGTAAAACAAACAGATGAAATGTTGTGACCTTTGACCTTTGGCCTCAGTTTGTTGGGGCGACTCGTCCAGAACAACATGGACACATGAGGAAAGAGGCGTCCCCAGAGCTGCTGCTGCACCGAGACTCTGCAGGGCCCCTCCCCATCAAACCATCCAACACTCTGTCTTTGTTCTGCTAAAGTGTCACTGTGGAACATTCCACTGAGTCCATGTTCAGACTTTTGCTCTCTGTGTTGACCTCCCCGTGCACATTCACCCACTTCTGCTTTAAGATGGAACATCTCCAACTGATGGGACTGATGTGCAACATGTAACCAGGGTAAAGTTCAATTCCCTTATCCAGATCCAACCCAGGTTTTCCCCTCTCCACATGATTTGTCACCACCCATCACACCGCCCATTTCACCAATTATCCAATCACACATCCCCAATCAGAGTATATAAGGTCCTGACTTCTCTCTCCTCAGTTGTGTGGGAGAGGAGCCAGGGGACAGAGCTTGAAGGTCAGTACATCTACACTGTTTCATTTCAAATTCTCATGTTCCCATTTTTTAACTTCACCATTCACGTCTTTTAGAACCAGACCCGGTATGCAACATTGTCACGTGTGCTTTCAATACACTAAAACACTGCTGAACTGGTGAGTTAGAAGTGAACCCTGTTTATTGATTTATTTAATGGCTTTTGTTCTTGTGGCTTTGTCTGCTAGTGCTAATGCTAGAGCTAGCATGCTAATGCTAAGGTTAGCCATTTTGTCATATGCCCTATGTCTTGCTCTATGTATCATATGTCCATGTTAGCTTAGCATTAGCATGCTAACAGCTAGCATGCTAATGCTAACATGTGCTCCACATGATTAGTTGTATCTTGTAACTGATTCACTTATGAACTCTTGTAATGTTAATGTCAATGCTAACGCTAACTGAAAATATGTTCTAAGAGGCCTTTTGTTAATGTGCACACAGGCCTGGTGCCCAAACTTGGGTTCAAATTGATGGCGAGCTAGGAACTGTCCTTTTGAGAGCTCCGGTCTGGTAGGAGGCTAACCGCCTGTCGTCTGTCTCCACCTACTCCAGCTGCCTCCACTACATAACCATTCAATCAACCGCGCTTTATGGACATCATACAACCTCAAAATAATTCATACTGGACTTTGAAGTAGTTTGGACTCTGTTCACACCCTGGGCAACCAGACCCAGTTCACAAGGACATTTAACTGAGTTGTTTGATTTTTGTTGCTGCAGCTGTTGTATATTTTGTTGTCTCACTTTACTTCCCTGTATAATACACTTTATTCATTTTCCACTAAATCCCATGTCTCAATTTACTGCCCCTGCCTCCAGTAGCCTTACTTAGAATCTTCTGATCATTCAACTTTGCTAATTACACATAATAGTCATAACAGTTATTACATGATCATAACACAGTTACTACATGGTTATTACAGTTACAATCATTACATATTCGTTACACTTTTATTACCTAAGTAATAAGCAACCACTTGTTACATAATTTGGCGAGCTAGCCAGGAGGGCAGTGGTACAGTAAATTGTTGTATTCTTACTTACCAGTTCAGTTATGGAGGTTTTTGAAACACTTGGGGTTAAAATTCCAAACGCAGTTCTAGTAGACGGGGCTACTGATTCATCGTTGTGTAATGATGTCACAGAATTTTTAAGCCAGTATGGGGAAATCAATCGTAAGATACCCATAGGTGAAATTGAATCTGAGTTTTATGAGCGTACAGTTTTTGAATTCGTGTCTGGTGCTGCGTTAAGAAAACTACCTCCATTACCTTATACTTACACATCCGACACAGGCAACAAATTCTACATTGAAAGTTTATCTGACATTTATGCATTCAAGCTTTGTGGTTCAAAGACTCAGTCATATTTGTCTGAACTCAAAACTGTAGCAAAACAATCTGGCAAACCGTATGCAGAAGTTCTACAAGATATGATGCTTCAATTAAGTCAGTCCATTGCTGAACTTCAACCAGAGCCGGCCAACCCTTCACTACCGACCGACCGTGTCCAGATTAAGCAACCTCAAAGCCCTCCTACAGTTCAAAGATCCCCAAGACCCACTTCCTCAAGCACAGCTGAGAACACGCAAGGCAGAGAGAGACAACCCACAATCCACATGACACCAAGTGACTTGAATCCCCCGGATGTCCAACGGTATGTTGTGGAACATGTTGTCAGGAGCGGAGATCATTCCCTGCACTACCCTCCATCACATCGCTTGAGAACTTTCTCTGGAAAAGTGCCCAGACCGGCTCATGAGACTGACTATGACACGTGGCAATCTGGCGTTGAACTCATCCCGAAAGACCCAGCAATATCTGTTCTTCAGCGCACCGGGTTAATCCGTGACAGTCTATTGCCTCCAGCTGCGGACATGGTGAAACATCTCAGTTCTGAAACACCTCCAGAGATATATTTGGAACAACTCGACTCGGCGTATGGTACAGTGCAGGACGGCGATGAACTTTATGCAAAATTCCTTGATACTTACCAAGATGCTGGTGAAAAACCATCCACTTACCTGCAACGTCTCCAAGTCGCTCTGCAACACGCTGTGAAAAGGGGAGTTTATGTAAAGGATGTGAATAAATGTCTCTTGACCCAATTCTGTCGAGGCTGTTGGGACAACAATCTGATTGTGGAGCTGCAGCTGAAGCAGAAGAAAAATAATCCACCTCCATTTCCAGAGTTTCTACTGCTGCTACGCACTGAAGAGGACCAAGATGCAGCCAAGTCAGTCCGAATGAAGCAGCATTTGGGCCCAAAGCATAAAGTCACAAGCCATGCCCAACTTGTACAGTCAGAAGAAGAGTCCAACCTGTGTGCAGCCTTGACCACACTGACCAAACAATTAACTAAACAAATGTTAAATATTCAAAAGCAACTTGCATCCCTAACTGCAAATCGGAGTCACCATCCACCACGTTCTGCATCACGAACCAATAACCCTGCAACGTCCACTTCTCCAAAGCCTGGTTTTTGCTTCCGCTGCGGGGAAGATGGACATATCAAGCCACAGTGCATGAATAACCCAAATCCGACTTTAGTGAGTCAAAAACGGAAACTGTACAACAGTAAACAGAGATGGCAGAAACCAAGTACCGACGGACATTTAAACTAGATCCAGTTCCTGCTGAGGGACAAGCAGGAACTGTACTGGACCAACCCCGTCCCGTCAAGAAAAATGTCCGGTGTGCAGAGTTACAATCGCGCATCCATGCCAAGAAAAGAGTACCCAAAGGATTGATCGGGTCCAGATGCACAGCGGAAGTCACAGTCGCTGGCCAACTCTGTCAAAGTCTGCTCGATACCGGTTCACAAGTAACTACGATTCCCGTCTCATTTTACAATGCACATTTGTCTGACCAACCTATTCAATCACTCAATGAACTTCTCCATATCGAAGGTGCGGCAGGTCAAAATGTCCCTTATCTTGGATATGTTGAGACAACAATCACATTTCCAGAAGATTTCCTCGGGAGCAAGTTCTCAATGCAAACTTTAGCACTTGTCATCCCCGATGTCCGACCCAATTTCCCAAACTCTGTGTTAATTGGCATGAACACCCTTGAAGCTTTGTACGATCAGTTCTCCACCAGTGATTCATCCACCTTCCAACCCAGCTCCTATGGTTATAAAGTTGTTCTAAAAACTCTTCAACTGACGTGCCAGAAGGACTGCAACAGCAACCTTGGACTTGTTACTCTCTGCAGTAGGACACCTGTGGTCATTCCGGCAGGCCATACAGTCATTGTCGAGGGCTCTGCCAAAGTTTCTGCACCCAGATCCCAACAGTCTGCTATCCTTCAGCATCCGGAAAGAGGCCTCCCGAGTGCTTTATGTGTGAGCAACTGTCTTGTTGATCTACCATCTCGTTCACCCTACAAGTTACCTGTCATTGTGAAGAACGAATCGGGGCAGGACGTAACGATACCACCATCAGCTGTCATTGCAGAACTTGAAGCTGTCGATTGTACCATCCTCTCTCTCCCACCTACTCCAGCTGCCTCCACTACATCACTATTCAATCAACCGCGCTTTATGGACATCATACAACCTCAAAATAATTCATACTGGACTTTGAAGTAGTTTGGACTCTGTTCACACCCTGGGCAACCAGACCCAGTTCGCAAGGACATTTAACTGAATTGTTTGATTTTTGTTGCTGCAGCTATTGTATATTTTGTTGTCTCACTTTCTACCTGTATAATACACTTTATTCATTTTCAACAAATCCCATGTCTCAATTTACTGCCCCTGCCTCCAGTAGCCTTACTTAGAATCTTCTGATCATTCAACTTTGCTAATTACACATAATAGTCATAACAGTTATTACATGATCATAACACAGTTACTACATGGTTATTACAGTTACAATCATTTCATATTCGTTACACTTTTATTACCTAAGTAATAAGCAACACTTGTTACAAACAGATGAGAACAGGACACAGTGACACTTGTTTTTCTTGAAGCAGAACTTCAGTGTCCAGTCCAAACTGAGGCTGTTGGAGGAACTGAACACAGCCCAAGTCTGATGTTTGTCCTGACGAGACCCGAGTGACTCTTCATTTACAAAGCCACACTGAGGAACCTTCTGGGTTCCCTTTGTAAAGATTGTAAAAGTGTGTTTTTCTTGACAGATGCAGATGGTTTTCTAATGTGACTCTTTGTGATTTGTGTGTTTTTGTGTTGTTGTGTTGCTGCTCCTTGGACACGTGTCTCTTGAAAAAGAGCTTCTGAATCTCAGTGGGACGTCCTGGTTCAATAAAGGTCAAATCAAATCAAGTGTTTCCTCACACGCAGCCAAAATGAGCCGTTTGTTTGTGTCAGTGGAAGTTGATGATGGGCCTCCTGAGGACCTTCACTTGTTTGTAAAGACGATGTGTCTGATCACATCAGTGTCTCCGCTTCACTCAAGTGAAGAGACGCCACACACTCTTTTTTACACTAAATGTCTTCAGTCCAGGAACAATTCATATAAAAGGCCACGACTTCTTTGTGAAGTTTAGGCTTCTTTTTGATTTGTGGCTTTGGAGACAAACTTGTTCCCAGAATGTTTGATTTGACTGAAAGTGTCACAGCTGTAGACAAACTCACACAAACAAGACACAAAAACCACCGGAGTCGACTCAGGAGTTGAATAAACTTCAACAGAATCTGAAAGCTTTATAATCCAGGCAGCTCTGGAAAATGGAACAACAGATGTAGAACAAGGCAGATTATTGTCCACATATGTCCACAATAGAACTGGGACAGTTTCTGTCAATAAAACACTAAAGAACATTTCAGGGAAAAAGAAAAAGTGTTTCTGAATCCAAGAATGGTTTAGTGGGTGTAGAGTCCCACATCTTCTCTCCCTGTTTCACTCTTGGAAGATTTTCTTCATTGGTTTAAAAATGTTTAAGGATTATTTTAAAATGAATTGAAATTGTTAGAACTTTGTACAATTTGCTAAAATATATAACAGCAAAAGGAGAAATTCAATTTGTCGACTGGATAAAAGTTTATTTGGCTGAATCTGTTCCTCAGTTGGTCCAAGCTGCTTCTTCAGTTCTGTCAGACTCTGGTGACTCTTCCTTATATCTGCAGGAGGAGCAAACTACACTGAAACTCCTCTGGAACTAACACACACTGTTTACAGTTTGTGTTTGTCAGGCCTGTTGACCTGTACACCTCTGGTCCTGACCTGACTCCACCTGTTGTTCTTGTTTGTTTTGTTGGAGGTTTGAGGTTGGACGTGTAAACAGGAGACAGATGGAGTCTGAGTTCTGTTCTCTGTTCTTTTCAGATCAACTGAGACTCAGACTCCATCATCTCCAGTGTGGTTAGTTTCAGAGGAGTTTCAGTGTAGTTTGCTCCTCCTGCAGATATAAGGAAGAGTCACCAGAGTCTGACAGAACTGAAGAAGCAGCTTGGACCAACTGAGAAACACATTTGACCAAAACTAACTTTTGTCCACTTCACAAATTGAATTTCTCCTTGTGTTGTGGATTCTCCAGGACGACTGAGGGATTTTTCACAAAAATATATAATAATAAAAACAGAAAATGCCTCAAAAGAAAATAAAAGTGTCTGTCTCTGTGACGCTCACAGTTCTTTCAGAACAAACTCTGACACTGACCAGAGTCAAGTCCAGGTAAAGTCCCAGTTTGTCAGAGATCATCAGTGACTCTGTCTGAAGGAGACTCTGTGGACACAACATCAGGAGGAGCTCAGGTCCACCAGAGTCACAGAGGAACCTGGAAACCACAGTCTAAACCCTGGAATCAGAGGCTCAGAGAAGGACGAGGAGAAGGTGTGGATGTGGAACAGTTCTTCATCAGAGGAGATCTGATAGAAGGACAGAGCTCCAGCCTCAGAGTCCAGGAACACGCCCACTCTGCCCGAGGACACGCCCCCTTCACCAGAGGACACGCCCCCTCTCTCTGAGTGACAGGAGTCAGTGAGTCGTGTCATGATACAGTTGTGACGGACAGAGTATCTTCCATCATTATAGATCCACAGACTCCAGGAGTGATCATTGTTTCCAAACCAACTCTCTTTTGTGTTTCGTTTGATCTTTCTGTAACTCACTGATATTTCAACCATCCCGCTCCAGTTCACCTCCCAGTAACAGCGCCCCCTCAGGCCAGTGCAGCTCAGGACCTGATAGTTAAAGCCTGTGAACCTGTCCTCATGATCTGGATACTTCTGCTTCTCGTTCATCTTCACAAGTGTCACAGTTCGATGGTGGTCAGACATCCTCAGGCGTCTGTGAGCTGAGTTTGGGTCCAGAGAGACGTCACAGGAGTCTGAAACACAAACATGTGAATGTGAGGAGAATGTTCATGTGTGAAAGCATCAGTGGACGTAGAGCTGGAGGCGTTTACAGGAGCCACAAAGAGTTTAGTCTTTAGTGTCATGGGCTTTATTGGACACCACGTGGATCTGCTGACTCAGATAAACCACTCAGGGTTCAAGAGTTTGTTCAACTGAGCTGATGCTTCTACAGATGTTCTCTCTGTGTCTGTAGGTTCTCCACAGACCTGGAGTCGTGTCAGCGTGAACGTTCTCCACAGACCTGGAGTCGTGTCAGCGTGAACGTTCTCCACAGACCTGGAGTCGTGTCAGCGTGAACGTTCTCCACAGACCTGGAGTCGTGTCAGCGTGAACGTTCTCCACAGACCTGGAGTCGTGTCAGCGTGAACGTTCTCCACAGACCTGGAGTCGTGTCAGTGTGAAAGGTGAGTCCAGTCCCACGTTAAAGTCACAACATGTTTATTTCATGTTTCTGTCATTGTGATTCTCTTATTAAGACACAAAACAAGACTCACACTTCCTCAGATCTGAGAGTTTACGCAGCTCTGCCCCATCCAACCTGAAACACACAAGTCCAGTTTAGACCAGACCAGGACCAGACCAGGACCAGACCAGGACCAGACCAGACCAGACCAGACCAGACCAGGACCAGACCAGACCAGACCAGACCAGGACCAGACCAGACCAGACCAGACCAGACCAGACCAGACCAGACCAGGACCAGACCAGGACCAGACCAGACCAGACCAGACCAGGACCAGACCAGACCAGACCAGACCAGGACCAGGACCAGACCAGGACCAGACCAGGACCAGGACCAGGACCAGGACTAGACCAGGACCAGACCAGTTTTTTTTTGCTTTGTTTTCTTTTAATTTAAAATATTGAGTAAAATAAACTCACGTTTCTTTGTTTGAGGTTTTCTCCACAGGTTCTTCTCTCATGTTCTTCTGTGTCTCCTCCACCAGACTGTGGTGGTTCATCTCGTTCAGACAGTGGAGCAGGTTCAGACTTTTCTCCTCAGACAGACCCTCTTCATCCAGCTTCTGTTTGATGAACTCATGTGTTTTCTGCTTTTTATTGTTCCAAGACAACAGACGATGGAACAGGTTCTGATTGGTCCGATCACCTTTTGTCTGAATCACCAGACCCTGCAGCAGGTTCTGATTGGTCGGCAGAGACAGCCCCAGGAGGAAGCGCAGGAACAGGTCCAGGTGTCCGTTTGGACTCTGTAAGGCCTGGTCCACAGCAGAGCGGTAGAAGGCCTCAGGGTCTGGACTCTCAGAGGAGTGTGGTGTCTCCAGCAGGTTCTCTCCAGAGCTGTAGAAGGTCAGATGGACGTGAAGAGCAGCCAGAAACTCCTGCACACTCAGATGGATGAAGCAGTAGACCTTGTCCTGGTACAGGCCTGGCTCCTCTCTAAAGACCTGTGTGAACACTCCGGAGTACACTGAGGCCGCTGCAGCGTCCAGCCCACACTCGCTCAGGTCACTCTCGTAGAAGATCAGGTTTCCTTTCTGCAGCTGCTCAAAGGCCACTTTTCCCAGAGACTTCACCATCTCCCTGGTCTCTGGAGTCCAGTGAAGGTCCTCCCCTGATCCCTGCTGATACTTGATGTTCTGGACTTTGGCCTGCACCACCAGGAAGTGGACGTACATCTGTGTGAGAGTCCGGGGCAGCTCTGGTTCTGTTTGTTCCAGAAGCTTCTGTAGAACCTTGGAGAGGATCCAGCAGAAGATCGGGATGTGGCTCATGATGTGGAGGCTGCGGACGCTCTTGATGTGGGAGATGACGACCGTGGCCTGGTCTCTGAACCTCTTCCTGAAGTACTGCTCCTTCTGCGGGTCGGCGAACCCTCGCACCTCTGTCACCATGGAGACGCACTCAGCAGGGATCTGATTGGCCGCGGCGGGGCGCGTGGTTATCCAGAGGAGAGCGGAGGGAAGCAGGCTCCCCCTGATGAGGTTCACCAGCAGCACGTGCACTGAGGCGGACTCTGTGGGGTCGCTCAGGACCCGGGTTCGGCCGAAGTCCAGAGGAAGTCTGCACTCGTCCAGACCGTCAAAGATGAAGAGCACCTGGAGCTGTTGGAAGCTGCACAGATCTTTGGATGGACTGAAGAAGTGGTGCAGCAGCTCCACCAGGCTGAACTGTGTGTCTCTGAGCACGTTCAGATCTCTGAAAGTGAAGGGGAACAGCAGCTGGAGGTCCTGGTGGGCCCGGCCTTCAGCCCAGTCCAGACTCAACTTCTGAGTCAGCACTGTTTTCCCCACGCCGGCCACGCCCTTCGTCAGCACTAATCTGATTGGCTGTGGTGAATGTGGGCGGGGTTTAAACATGTCCTGACATGGGACAGTCGTCTCATCGGCCGCTCTCCTGGACTGTGTCTCCATGTGTAGGACCTCATGTTCCTGGTGGTTCTGTCCAGAGTCTCCCACAGTGATGCAGAGCTCTATGAAGCCTTCATCAAACTCCATCTTCTCTGTGGTTCCTCTGATGTTCTCTGTGAGGAACTTAAACTTCTGTGTCAGTGTGGACTTCATCTCCTCCGAGCTCCTCCTGATGATCTCTGTGAGGACACAAACAGAACATGAGACTCATCAGTTTGTCTTTAAGCGTGGACATGGCACTGACACGTGGATCTGTGCGCTGAACCAGATCTTGGAGAAATAGAACTCCCAGGGTTCCACCGTATTCATGTGTCTCATGGACGCGTCTAAAGCCTCTGATCAGATGAACCACAGAAAACTCTTCAACAAATCATCAAACCCAAAAGGTTTTGTAGTGAAATGTGTGTAAAGTGTCTTTAGCTCCTGTGCTGCTGGAGTTTACCTTCAGGAGCTCCAACATTGTCCTGCAGCAGGTTCTCCAGAACAGCAGGGTCTCCTCTTTCCTCAAGGGAACTGGAAATGAAGAAGAAAAAGGTTTTGCTCAATAGTTTGATTGTGATTTTAAAGTGAGAACAGAACAAGACACTGTGGTCCCTCATGTGTCCAGTCGTGCTCCATGGAGATTGGACCATTATTTTGTAGATTCAGCTCAAATGTTTCACACTTACGTTTGTTGTTCTTCTGCAGCTCCATTTTGGGCCTGAAAAATAAAATCAAAGTTGGTTTGAACTTGTTTCTTTCTCTAATGTTTCTGTTGTGATTCTAGAAATGAATTTTCTCCAGTCTGATCCCCACAACATTTGAAACGACCAAAGGAGCAAAATGAAACTCCAGAGTGAATACATGAGTGTTAAACTGCTCTACTCCAGAGTGAATACATGAGTGTTAAACTGCTCTACTCCAGAGTGAATACATGAGTGTTAAACTGCTCTACTCCAGAGTGAATACATGAGTTTAACTCTACTCCAGAGTGTAAAACTGTCTACTCCAGAGTGAATACATGAGTGCTGCTCTACTCCAGAGTGAATACATGAGTGTTAAACTGCTCTACTCCAGAGTGAATACATGAGTGTTAAACTGTTCTACTCCAGAGTGAACATGAGTGTTAAACAGAGAGTGAATACATGAGTGTTAAACTGCTCTACTCCAGAGTGAATACATGAGTGTTAAACTCTACTCCAGAGTGAATACTGAGTGTTAAACTGCTCTACAGAGTGATACATGAGTGTTAAACTGCTCTACTCCAGAGTGAATACATGAGTGTAAACTGTTACTCCAGAGTGAATACAGAGTGAAAACTGCTTACTCAGAGAAAACACTGTTAAACTGTTACAGAGACAGAGTGTTAAACACTCTACAGACATTTCTACTCCAGAGTGAATACATGAGTGTTAAACAGCTCTACAGACAAAACAGCTCTACTCCAGCCAGAGACGACACAGCACAGACAGACATGACACAGCTGTACCCCAGGGGCACCTGCAGGGCCCCAGGGCCCTCTGCTGTGGGACACCAACACATGTGGAGATCAGACAGGGTCTACTGCACCTGTCACTGCACCTGTCACTGCACCTGTCACTGCACTGCACCTCCTGTGCTCACTGCTCCTGTCACTGCTCCTGCTCCAACCTCAGAGTTCAGTTTAAACACACTGAGACGTTTTGACGTGCGCACAAAAGAACCGCCTCAGATATTTTCTATGAATGTGTCACATGTGTCACACCTGTCAGACTCACCTGTAGACTCACCTGTCAGACTCACCTGTCAGACTCACCTGCCTCCTTTGTGCGTCCCAGTTGTGTGCTGGAGATGTAGTTTTTGTTGCTGCGTGTGGACTTCACACAGGTACTCGCCTCCTGCTCTGGGCTCAGCTCCTTCAGACTCAGAGCGCCTGACTCTGACAGGCGCTCCACAAACGGCCTCCAGGGGGCGCCGTAGGTCACGTCCGCTCCGCTCCGGCTCAGGACGCTCTGGACGCGGTTGAAGGTCCAACTCAGGCTCTTGACTGGAGCAGACGGAGCAGAAGAGGAGGAGCAGGGCAGAGTCACGTCTGAGGACATCTCCACTGGAGCTGAGGAAGAACACACACAAGTGAGACAGGAGCAGACAGGAGCAGACAGGAGCAGACACACAGTGAGGACAGGAGCAGACAGGAGCAGACACACAAGTGAGGACAGACAGGAGCAGACAGGAGCAGACAGGAGCAGACAGACAAGGAGGACAGGAGCAGACAGAGGAGCAGACAGGAGCAGACACACAAGTGAGGACAGGAGCAGACAGGAGCAGACACACAAGTGAGGACAGGAGCAGACAGGAGCAGACAGGAGCAGACTCACGGTTCAGGCTGTAGGTGGCGCTCTTCCAGCTGTGGGTCGTGCTGATGTTACAGGTGAACCTCTGAGGGGGGCGGAGCTCCAGGGCGAGCGAGCTGCTGACGGAGTAGAGCTGATCCCCCATTGGCCGCGTCTGGGTTTGGTGGGCGGAGTCAGGGGTCCAGGTCACGGCGGGCTGAGGGTAGATGCCCTCAGAGCTGCAGACCAGAACGTCTCCTTTAAGCTCCAAGTGCAGGAACGACACGGGACCTGAAGGGGGCGCCACAGGAAAACACAGAGACATAAAGACACAGAGACACTGAAGTCCTATGAACAAGTCCTGGAGACAGTGACACTTGGAGAGGAACGTCCTCCTGATCTGAACCTCACTCATGTTCTGTTATTGGTGGAACCATTTCCAAGTGTCACGATACGATATCGTCACGTAACGTTGACGATATCGTTCGTGACACTTGGAAATGGTTCCACCAATAACAGAACATGAGTGAGGTTCAGATCAGGAGGACGTTCCTCTCCAAGTGTCACTGTCTCCAGGACTTGTTCATAGGACTTCAGTGTCTCTGTGTCTTTATGTCTCTGTGTTTCCTGTGGCGCCCCCCCTTCAGGTCCCGTGTCGTTCCTGCACTTGGAGCTTAAAGGAGACGTTCTGGTCTGCAGCTCTGAGGGCATCTACCCTCAGCCCGCCGTGACCTGGACCCCTGACTCCGCCCACCAAACCCAGACGCGGCCAATGGGGGATCAGCTCTACTCCGTCAGCAGCTCGCTCGCCCTGGAGCTCCGCCCCCCTCAGAGGTTCACCTGTAACATCAGCACGACCCACAGCTGGAAGAGCGCCACCTACAGCCTGAACCGTGAGTCTGCTCCTGTCTGCTCCTGTCTGCTCCTGTCTGCTCCTGTCCTCACTTGTGTGTCTGCTCCTGTCTGCTCCTGTCTGCTCCTGTCCTCACTTGTGTGTCTGCTCCTGTCTGCTCCTGTCTGCTCCTGTCTGCTCTCACTTGTGTGTCTGCTCCTGTCTGCTCCTGTCTCCTGTCCTCACTTGTGTGTCTGCTCCTGTCTGCTCCTGTCCTCACTTGTGTGTCTGCTCCTGTCTGCTCCTGTCTGCTCCTGTCCTCACTTGTGTGTGTTCTTCCTCAGCTCCAGTGGAGATGTCCTCAGACGTGACTCTGCCCTGCTCCTCCTCTTCTGCTCCGTCTGCTCCAGTCAAGAGCCTGAGTTGGACCTTCAACCGCGTCCAGAGCGTCCTGAGCCGGAGCGGAGCGGACGTGACCTACGGCGCCCCCTGGAGGCCGTTTGTGGAGCGCCTGTCAGAGTCAGGCGCTCTGAGTCTGAAGGAGCTGAGCCCAGAGCAGGAGGGCGAGTACCTGTGTGAAGTCCACACGCAGCAACAAAACTACATCTCCAGCACACAACTGGGACGCACAAAGGAGGCAGGTGAGTCTGACAGGTGAGTCTGACAGGTGAGTCTGACAGGTGAGTCTGACAGGTGAGACACATTCATAGAAAAATATCTGAGGCGGTTCTTTTGTCGCACGTCAAAACGTCTCAGTGTGTTAAACTGAACTCTGAGGTTGGAGCAGGAGCAGTGACAGGAGCAGTGACAGGTGCAGTGACAGGTGCAGTGACAGGTGCACAGGTGACAGTGCAGCAGCAGTGACAGGTGAGTGACAGTGCAGTGCAGTGACAGTGCAGTGACAGGTGCAGTAGACCTGTCTGATCTCCACATGTGTTGGTGTCCCACAGCAGAGGGCCCTGGGGCCCCTGCAGCTGTGATCGGAGTCTCAGTGTGTGTGGTCCTCGTCCTGGCTGGAGTCGTGGTTTTCTTCCTGTGGAAACGTCGACAGAACAAAAAGGTGAAACCAGTTTAACACTCATGTATTCACTCTGGAGTAGAGCAGTTTAACACTCATGTATTCACTCTGGAGTAGAGCAGTTTAACACTCATGTATTCACTCTGGAGTAGAGCAGTTTAACACTCATGTATTCACTCTGGAGTAGAGCAGTTTAACACTCATGTATTCACTCTGGAGTAGAGCAGTTTAACACTCATGTATTCACTCTGGAGTAGAGCAGTTTAACACTCATGTATTCACTCTGGAGTAGAGCAGTTTAACACTCATGTATTCACTCTGGAGTAGAGCTGTTTAACACTCATGTATTCACTCTGGAGTAGAGCTGTTTAACACTCATGTATTCACTCTGGAGTAGAGCTGTTTAACACTCATGTATTCACTCTGGAGTAGAGCTGTTTAACACTCATGTATTCACTCTGGAGTAGAGCAGTTTAACACTCATGTATTCACTCTGGAGTAGAGCAGTTTAAACACTCATGTATTCACTCTGGAGTAGAGCAGTTTAACACTCATGTATTCACTCTGGAGTAGAGCAGTTTAACACTCATGTATTCACTCTGGAGTAGAGCAGTTTAACACTCATGTATTCACTCTGGAGTAGAGCAGTTTAACACTCATGTATTCACTCTGGAGTAGAGCAGTTTAACACTCATGTATTCACTCTGGAGTAGAGCAGTTTTTAACACTCATGTATTCACTCTGGAGTAGAGCAGTTTAACACTCATGTATTCACTCTGGAGTAGAGCAGTTTAACACTCATGTATTCACTCTGTACAACACTCATGTATTCACTCTGGAGTAGAGCAGCAGTTTAACACTCATGTATTCACTCTGGAGTAGAGCAGTTTAATCTGGAGCAGTTTAACACACTCTGGATAGAGCAGTTCATTCATAGAGCTTTATAGTATTCACTCTGGATAGAGCAGTTTAACACTCATGTATTCACTCTGGAGTAGAGCAGTTTAACACTCATGTATTCACTCTGGAGTAGAGCAGTTTAACACTCATGTATTCACTCTGGAGAGAGTAGAGCAGTTTAACACTCATGTATTCACTCTGGAGTTTCATTTTGCTCCTTTGGTCGTTTCAAATGTTGTGGGGATCAGACTGGAGAAAATTCATTTCTAGAATCACAACAGAAACATTAGAGAAAGAAACAAGTTCAAACCAACTTTGATTTTATTTTTCAGGCCCAAAATGGAGCTGCAGAAGAACAACAAACGTAAGTGTGAAACATTTGAGCTGAATCTACAAAATAATGGTCCAATCTCCATGGAGCACGACTGGACACATGAGGGACCACAGTGTCTTGTTCTGTTCTCACTTTAAAATCACAATCAAACTATTGAGCAAAACCTTTTCTTCTTCATTTCCAGTTCCCTTGAGGAAAGAGGAGACCCTGCTGTTCTGGAGAACCTGCTGCAGGACAATGTTGGAGCTCCTGAAGGTAAACTCCAGCAGCACAGGAGCTAAAGACACTTTACACACATTTCACTACAAAACCTTTTGGGTTTGATGATTTGTTGAAGAGTTTTCTGTGGTTCATCTGATCAGAGGCTTTAGACGCGTCCATGAGACACATGAATACGGTGGAACCCTGGGAGTTCTATTTCTCCAAGATCTGGTTCAGCGCACAGATCCACGTGTCAGTGCCATGTCCACGCTTAAAGACAAACTGATGAGTCTCATGTTCTGTTTGTGTCCTCACAGAGATCATCAGGAGGAGCTCGGAGGAGATGAAGTCCACACTGACACAGAAGTTTAAGTTCCTCACAGAGAACATCAGAGGAACCACAGAGAAGATGGAGTTTGATGAAGGCTTCATAGAGCTCTGCATCACTGTGGGAGACTCTGGACAGAACCACCAGGAACATGAGGTCCTACACATGGAGACACAGTCCAGGAGAGCGGCCGATGAGACGACTGTCCCATGTCAGGACATGTTTAAACCCCGCCCACATTCACCACAGCCAATCAGATTAGTGCTGACGAAGGGCGTGGCCGGCGTGGGGAAAACAGTGCTGACTCAGAAGTTGAGTCTGGACTGGGCTGAAGGCCGGGCCCACCAGGACCTCCAGCTGCTGTTCCCCTTCACTTTCAGAGATCTGAACGTGCTCAGAGACACACAGTTCAGCCTGGTGGAGCTGCTGCACCACTTCTTCAGTCCATCCAAAGATCTCTGCAGCTTCCAACAGCTCCAGGTGCTCTTCATCTTTGACGGTCTGGACGAGTGCAGACTTCCTCTGGACTTCGGCCGAACCCGGGTCCTGAGCGACCCCACAGAGTCCGCCTCAGTGCACGTGCTGCTGGTGAACCTCATCAGGGGGAGCCTGCTTCCCTCCGCTCTCCTCTGGATAACCACGCGCCCCGCCGCGGCCAATCAGATCCCTGCTGAGTGCGTCTCCATGGTGACAGAGGTGCGAGGGTTCGCCGACCCGCAGAAGGAGCAGTACTTCAGGAAGAGGTTCAGAGACCAGGCCACGGTCGTCATCTCCCACATCAAGAGCGCGTCCGCAGCCTCCACATCATGAGCCACATCCCGATCTTCTGCTGGATCCTCTCCAAGGTTCTACAGAAGCTTCTGGAACAAACAGAACCAGAGCTGCCCCGGACTCTCACACAGATGTACGTCCACTTCCTGGTGGTGCAGGCCAAAGTCCAGAACATCAAGTATCAGCAGGGATCAGGGGAGGACCTTCACTGGACTCCAGAGACCAGGGAGATGGTGAAGTCTCTGGGAAAAGTGGCCTTTGAGCAGCTGCAGAAAGGAAACCTGATCTTCTACGAGAGTGACCTGAGCGAGTGTGGGCTGGACGCTGCAGCGGCCTCAGTGTACTCCGGAGTGTTCACACAGGTCTTTAGAGAGGAGCCAGGCCTGTACCAGGACAAGGTCTACTGCTTCATCCATCTGAGTGTGCAGGAGTTTCTGGCTGCTCTTCACGTCCATCAGACCTTCTACAGCTCTGGAGAGAACCTGCTGGAGACACCACACTCCTCTGAGAGTCCAGACCCTGAGGCCTTCTACCGCTCTGCTGTGGACCAGGCCTTACAGAGTCCAAACGGACACCTGGACCTGTTCCTGCGCTTCCTCCTGGGGCTGTCTCTGCCGACCAATCAGAACCTGCTGCAGGGTCTGCTGATTCAGACAAAAGGTGATCGGACCAATCAGAACCTGCTCCATCATCTGTTGCCTTGGAAAAATAAAAAGCAGAAAACACATGAGTTCATCAAACAGAAGCTGGATGAAGAGGGTCTGTCTGAGGAGAAAAGTCTGAACCTGCTCCACTGTCTGAACGAGATGAACCACCACAGTCTGGTGCAGGAGAAACAGAAGAACATGAGAGAAGAACCTGTGGAGAAAACCTCAAACAAAGAAACGTGAGTTTATTTTACTCAATATTTTAAATTAAAAGAAAACAAAGCAAACAAAACTGTCTGTCAGGTGTAGTCCTGGTCCTTGGTCTGGTCCTGGTCTGGTCCTGGTCCTGGTCCTGGTCTGGTCCTGGTCTGGTCCTGGTCTGGTCCTGGTCTGGTCCTGGTCCTGGTCCTGGTCTGGTCTGGTCTGGTCCTGGTCTGGTCTGGTCTGAAACTGGACTTGTGTGTTTCAGGTTGGATGGGGCAGAGCTGCGTAAACTCTCAGATCTGAGGAAGTGTGAGTCTTGTTTTGTGTCTTAATAAGAGAATCACAATGACAGAAACATGAAATAAACATGTTGTGACTTTAACGTGGGACTGGACTCACCTTTCACACTGACACGACTCCAGGTCTGTGGGAGAACGTTCACGCTGACACGACTCCAGGTCTGTGGAGAACGTTCACGCTGACACGACTCCAGGTCTGTGGAGAACGTTCACGCTGACACGACTCCAGGTCTGTGGAGAACGTTCACGCTGACACGACTCCAGGTCTGTGGAGAACGTTCACGCTGACACGACTCCAGGTCTGTGGAGAACCTACAGACACAGAGAGAACATCTGTAGAAGCATCAGCTCAGTTGAACAAACTCTTGAACCCTGAGTGGTTTATCTGAGTCAGCAGATCCACGTGGTGTCCAATAAAGCCCATGACACTAAAGACTAAACTCTTTGTGGCTCCTGTAAACGCCTCCAGCTCTACGTCCACTGATGCTTTCACACATGAACATTCTCCTCACATTCACATGTTTGTGTTTTCAGACTCCTGTGACGTCTCTCTGGACCCAAACTCAGCTCACAGACGCCTGAGGATGTCTGACCACCATCGAACTGTGACACTTGTGAAGGAGGAGCAGAAGTATCCAGATCATGAGGACAGGTTCACAGACTCGTACTATCAGGTCCTGAGCTGCACTGGCCTGAGGGGGCGCTGTTACTGGGAGGTGAACTGGAGCGGGGGGGTTTGTAATAGCAGCGAGTTACAGAAAGATCAGACGAAGAGGAACAGAGAGTGGTTTGGAAACAATGATCACTCCTGGAGTCTGTGGATCTACAGTGATGGATACTCTGTCCTTCACAACAGCAACATGACACGACTCACTGACTCCTGTCACTCAGAGAGAGGGGGCGTGTCCTCTGGTGAAGGGGGCGTGTCCTCGGGCAGAGTGGGCGTGTTCCTGGACTCTGAGGCTGGAGCTCTGTCCTTCTATCAGATCTCCTCTGATGAAGAACTGTTCCACATCCACACCTTCTCCTCGTCCTTCTCTGAGCCTCTGTTTCCAGGGTTTAGACTGGTGACTGAAGGTTCCTCTGTGACTCTGGTGGACCTGAGCTCCTCCTGATGTTGTGTCCACAGAGTCTCCTTCAGACAGAGTCACTGATGATCTCTGACAAACTGGGACTTTACCTGGACTTGACTCTGGTCAGTGTCAGAGTTTGTTCTGAAAGAACTGTGAGCGTCACAGAGACAGACACTTTTATTTTCTTTTGAGGCATTTTCTGTTTTTATTATTATATATTTTTGTGAAAAATCCCTCAGTCGTCCTGGGAGAATCCACAACACAAGGAGAAATTCAATTTGTGAAGTGGACAAAAGTTAGTTTGGTCAAATGTGTTTCTCAGTTGGTCCAAGCTGCTTCTTCAGTTCTGTCAGACTCTGGTGACTCTTCCTTATATCTGCAGGAGGAGCAAACTACACTGAAACTCCTCTGGAACTAACACACACTGTTACACACACCTGGGTCACTGACAGTGGAGTCTGAGATCTGTTTGAGAGTCTGAAAGAAAAGAAGAAACAGACTCAGACTCCATCTGTCTCCTGTTTACACGTCCAACCTCAAACCTCCAACAAAACAAACAAGAACAACAGGTGGAGTCAGGTCAGGACCAGAGGTGTACAGGTCAACAGGCCTGACAAACACAAACTGTAAACAGTGTGTGTTAGTTCCAGAGGAGTTTCAGTGTAGTTTGCTCCTCCTGCAGATATAAGGAAGAGTCACCAGAGTCTGACAGAACTGAAGAAGCAGCTTGGACCAACTGAGGAACAGATTCAGCCAAATAAACTTTTATCCAGTCGACAAATTGAATTTCTCCTTTTGCTGTTATATATTTTAGCAAATTGTACAAAGTTCTAACAATTTCAATTCATTTTAAAATAATCCTTAAACATTTTTAAACCAATGAAGAAAATCTTCCAAGAGTGAAACAGGGAGAGAAGATGTGGGACTCTACACCCACTAAACCATTCTTGGATTCAGAAACACTTTTTCTTTTTCCCTGAAATGTTCTTTAGTGTTTTATTGACAGAAACTGTCCCAGTTCTATTGTGGACATATGTGGACAATAATCTGCCTTGTTCTACATCTGTTGTTCCATTTTCCAGAGCTGCCTGGATTATAAAGCTTTCAGATTCTGTTGAAGTTTATTCAACTCCTGAGTCGACTCCGGTGGTTTTTGTGTCTTGTTTGTGTGAGTTTGTCTACAGCTGTGACACTTTCAGTCAAATCAAACATTCTGGGAACAAGTTTGTCTCCAAAGCCACAAATCAAAAAGAAGCCTAAACTTCACAAAGAAGTCGTGGCCTTTTATATGAATTGTTCCTGGACTGAAGACATTTAGTGTAAAAAAGAGTGTGTGGCGTCTCTTCACTTGAGTGAAGCGGAGACACTGATGTGATCAGACACATCGTCTTTACAAACAAGTGAAGGTCCTCAGGAGGCCCATCATCAACTTCCACTGACACAAACAAACGGCTCATTTTGGCTGCGTGTGAGGAAACACTTGATTTGATTTGACCTTTATTGAACCAGGACGTCCCACTGAGATTCAGAAGCTCTTTTTCAAGAGACACGTGTCCAAGGAGCAGCAACACAACAACACAAAACACACAAATCACAAAGAGTCACATTAGAAAACCATCTGCATCTGTCAAGAAAAACACACTTTTACAATCTTTACAAAGGGAACCCAGAAGGTTCCTCAGTGTGGCTTTGTAAATGAAGAGTCACTCGGGTCTCGTCAGGACAAACATCAGACTTGGGCTGTGTTCAGTTCCTCCAACAGCCTCAGTTTGGACTGGACACTGAAGTTCTGCTTCAAGAAAAACAAGTGTCACTGTGTCCTGTTCTCATCTGTTTGTAACAAGTGTTTGCTTATTACTTAGGTAATAAAAGTGTAACGAATATGAAATGATTGTAACTGTAATAACCATGTAGTAACTGTGTTATGATCATGTAATAACTGATGATTATTATGTGTAATTAGCAAAGTTGAATGATCAGAAGATTCTAAGTAAGGCTACTGGAGGCAGAGGCAGTAAATTGAGACATGGGATTTGTTGAAAATGAATAAAGTGTATTATACAGGTAGAAAGTGAGACAACAAAATATACAACAGCTGCAGCAACAAAAATCAAACAATTCAGTTAAATGTCCTTGCGAAACTGGGTCTGGTTGCCCAGGGTGTGAACAGAGTCCAAACTACTTCAAAGTCCAGTATGAATTATTTTGAGGTTGTATGATGTCCATAAAGCGCGGTTGATTGAATGGTTATGTAGTGGAGGCAGCTGGAGTAGGTGGGAGAGAGAGGATGGTACAATCGACAGCTTCAAGTTCGGCAATGACAGCTGATGGTGGTATCGTTACGTCCTGCCCCGATTCGTTCTTAACAACGACAGGTAACTTGTAGGGTGAACGAGATGGTAGATCAACAAGACAGTTGCTCACACATAAAGCACTCGGGAGGCCTCTTTCCGGATGCTGAAGGATAGCAGACTGTTGGGATCTGGGTGCAGAAACTTTGGCAGAGCCCTCGACAATGACTGTATGGCCTGCCGGAATGACCACAGGTGTCCTACTGCAGAGAGTAACAAGTCCAAGGTTGCTGTGGCAGTCCTTCTGGCACGTCAGTTGAAGAGTTTTTAGAACAACTTTATAACCATAGGAGCTGGGTTGGAAGGTGGATGAATCACTGGTGGAGAACTGATCGTACAAAGCTTCAAGGGTGTTCATGCCGATTAACACAGAGTTTGGGAAATTTGGTCGGACATCGGGGATGACAAGTGCTAAAGTTTGCATTGAGAACTTGCTCCCAAGGAAATCTTCTGGAAATGTGATTGTTGTCTCAACATACCCAAGATAAGGGACATTTTGACCTGCCGCACCTTCGATATGGAGAAGTTCATTGAGTGAGTGAATAGGTTGGTCAGACAGAATGTTCACTTGTAAAATGAGACGGGAATCGTGGTTACTTGTGAACCGGTATCGAGCAGACTTTGACAGAGTTGGCCAGCGACTGTGACTTCCGCTGTGCATCTGGAACCGATCAATCCTTTGGGTAATCTTTTCTTTGCATGGATGCGTGATTGTAACTCTGCACACCGGACAGGTTTCTTGACGGGACGGGGTTGGTCCAGTATAGTTCCTGATTGTCCCACAGCAGGAACTGGATCTAGTTTAAATGTCCGTCGGTACTTGGTTTCTGCCATCTCTGTTTACTGTTGTACAGTTTCCGCTTTTGACTCACTAAAGTCGGATTTGGGTTATTCATGCACTGTGGCTTGATATGTCCATCTTCCCCGCAGCGGAAGCAAAAACCAGGCTTTGGAGAAGTGGACGTAGCAGGGTTATTGGTTCGTGATGCAGAACGTGGTGGATGGTGACTCCGATTTGCAGTTAGGGATGCAAGTTGCTTTTGAATATTTAACATTTGTTCAGTTAATTGTTTGGTCAGTGTGGTCAAGGCTGCACACAAGTTGGACTCTTCTTCTGGCTCTACCAGTTGTGCATGGCTTGCGACTTTATGCTTTGGGCCTAAATGCTGCTTCATTCGGACTGACTTGGCTGCATCTTGGTCCTCTTCAGTGCGTAGCAGCAGTAGAAACTCTGGAAATGGAGGTGGATTATTTTTCTTCTGCTTCAGCTGCAGCTCCACAATCAGATTGTTGTCCCAACAGCCTCGACAGAATTGGGTCAAGAGACATTTATTCACATCCTTTACATAAACTCCCCTTTTCACAGCGTGTTGCAGAGTGACTTGGAGACGTTGCAGGTAAGTGGATGGTTTTTCACCAGCATCTTGGTAAGTATCAAGGAATTTTGCATAAAGTTCATCGCCGTCCTGCACTGTGCCATACGCCGAGTCGAGTTGTTCCAAATATATCTCTGGAGGTGTTGCAGAACTGAGATGTTTAACCATATCCGCAGCTGGAGGCAATAGACTGTCACAGATTAACCTGGTGCGCTGAAGAACAGATATTGCTGGGTCTTTCAGGATTAGTTCAACACCAGATTGCCACGTTTCATAGTCTGTCTCATGAGCTGGTCTGGGCACTTTTCCAGAGAAAGTTCTCAAGCGATGTGATGGAGGGTAGTGCAGGGAATGATCTCCGCTCCTGACAACATGTTCCACAACATACCGTTGGACATCCGGGGGATTCAAGTCACTTGGTGTCATGTGGATTGTGGGTTGTCTCTCTCTGCCTTGCGTGTTCTCAGCTGTGCTTGAGGAAGTGGGTCTTGGGGATCTTTGAACTTGTAGGAGGGCTTTGAGGTTGCTTAATCTGGACATGATCGGTCGGTAGTGAGGGGTTGGCCGGCTCTGGTTGAAGTTCAGCAATGGACTGACTTAATTGAAGCATCATATCTTGTAGAACTTCTGCATACGGTTTGCCAGATTGTTTTGCTACAGTTTTAAGTTCAGACAAATATGACTGAGTCTTCGAACCACAAAGCTTGGATGCATAAATGTCAGATAAACTTTCAATGTAGAATTTGTTGCCTGTGTCGGATGTGTAAGTATAAGGTAATGGAGGTAGTTTTCTTAACGCAGCACCAGACACGAAATTCAAAAACTGTACGCTCATAAAACTCGGATTCAATTTCACCTATGGGTATCTTACGATTGATTTCCCCATACTGGCTTAAAAATTCTGTGACATCATTACACAACGATGGATCAGTAGCCCCGTCTACTAGAACTGCATTTGGAATGTTAACCCCAAGCGTTTCAAAAACCTCCATAACTGAACTGGTAAGAGTACAACAATTTACTATACCACTGCCCTCCTGGCTAGCTCGCCAAATTATGTAACAAGTGTTTGCTTATTACTTAGGTAATAAAAGTGTAACGAATATGAAATGATTGTAACTGTAATAACCATGTAGTAACTGTGTTATGATCATGTAATAACTGTTATGACTATTATGTGTAATTAGCAAAGTTGAATGATCAGAAGATTCTAAGTAAGGCTACTGGAGGCAGGGGCAGTAAATTGAGACATGGGATTAGTGGAAAATGAATAAAGTGTATTATACAGGAAGTAAGTGAGACAACAAAATATACAACAGCTGCAGCAACAAAAATCAAACAACTCAGTTAAATGTCCTTGTGAACTGGGTCTGGTTGCCCAGGGTGTAAACAGAGTCCAAACTACTTCAAAGTCCAGTATGAATTATTTTGAGGTTGTATGATGTCCATAAAGCGCGGTTGATTGAATAGTTTCGTAGTGGAGGCAGCTGGAGTAGGTGGGAGACAGACGACAGGCGGTTAGCCTCCTACCAGACCGGAGCTCTCAAAAGGACAGTTCCTCACTCGCCATCAATTTGAACCCAAGTTTGGGCACCTGGCCTGTGTGCACATTAACAAAAGGCCTCTTAGAACATATTTTCAGTTAGCGTTAGCATTGACATTAACATTACAAGAGTTCATAAGTGAATCAGTCACAAGATACAACTAATCATGTGGAGCACATGTTAGCATTAGCATGCTAGCTGTTTAGCATGCTAATGCTAAGCTAACATGGACATATGATACATAGAGCAAGACATAGGGCATATGACAAAATGGCTAACCTTAGCATTAGCATGCTAGCTCTAGCATTAGCACTAGCAGACAAAGCCACAAGAACAAAAGCCATTAAATAAATCAATAAACAGGGTTCACTTCTAACTTACCAGTTCAGCAGTGTTTTAGTGTATTGAAAGCACACGTGACAATGTTGCATACCGGGTCTGGTTCTAAAAGACGTGAATGGTGAAGTTAAAAAAATGGGAACATGAGAATTTGAAATGAAACAGTGTAGATGTACTGACCTTCAAGCTCTGTCCCCTGGCTCCTCTCCCACACAACTGAGGAGAGAGAAGTCAGGACCTTATATACTCTGACTGGGGATGTGTGATTGGATAATTGGTGAAATGGGCGGTGTGATGGGTGGTGACAAATCATGGTGGAGAGGGGAAAACCTGGATTGGATCTGGATAAGGGAATTGAACTTTACCCTGGTTACATGTTGCACATCAGTCCCATCAGTTGGAGATGTTCCATCTTAAAGCAGAAGTGGGTGAATGTGCACGGGGAGGTCAACACAGAGAGCAAAAGTCTGAACATGGACTCAGTGGAATGTTCCACAGTGACACTTTAGCAGAACAAAGACAGAGTGTTGGATGGTTTGATGGGGAGGGGCCCTGCAGAGTCTCGGTGCAGCAGCAGCTCTGGGGACGCCTCTTTCCTCATGTGTCCATGTTGTTCTGGACGAGTCGCCCCAACAAACTGAGGCCAAAGGTCAAAGGTCACAACATTTCATCTGTTTGTTTTACTGGAAGAAAACTGGAGATGAGCAGCTGGAGGTGGAACCAACCAAATATTAGATCAAACTTTCAATTTTAACTCCTTAAATTATAGTTTTGACACCAAAAGCCTCAAATGATGCATGAAAAAAATGAAACCAAGAGTTTTTTTCTTGATCTTTCAAGTCATTTGACTTTGTTTGTGTTTGGATTCTCAGAGTCTGTGGCTCCTCGAGAAAACACCCAGATCATTTGAACCTCAAATCTGTGTCTCTGTCCTTCAGTCTGGACTCATGTGGACAAATGTGTTTCTACTGAGAGAATCTTGTCATGGAA
>NW_026571290.1:75500-100500 GCF_026225935.1 Boleophthalmus pectinirostris
TGTGATGTGACTCGGTGCGTGCGTGTGTGTGACTCGGTGTGCTGATCGGTGTGTCGTGTGTGACTCGGTGTGTGACTCGGTGCGTGTGTGTGACTCGCGGTGGTGACTCGGTGCGTGTGTTGACTTGTGTGTGACTCGGTGCGTGTGTGTGTGCGTGACTCGGTGTGCTCGGTGTGTGACTCGTGTGTGTGTGACTCGGTGTGTGACTCGGTGCGTGACTGTGTGACTCGGTGTGTGACTCGGTGCGTGTGTGTGTGTGTGACTTGTGCATGACTCGTGACTCGGTGTGTGACTCGGTGTGTGTGTGACTCGGTGCGTGTGTGACTCGGTGTGTGACCGGTGCGTGTGTGACTCGGTGTGTGACTCGGTGTGTGTGACTCGTGTGTGACTCGGTGTATGTGACTCGGTGTGTTGTACTGACTCGGTGTATGTGACTCGGTGTACTCGTGACTCGTGCGTATGTGACTCGGTGTCGCGTATGGCTCGGTGCGCGGGCGTGTGACTCGGTGTATGTGACTCGGTGCACGTGTATGTGACTCGGTGTGTGTGTGTGTGACTCGGTGTATGTGACTGGGTGCGTGTGTGTGACTCGGTGCGTGTGTATGTGACTCGGTGTATGTGACTCGGTGTATGTGACTGGGTGCGTGTGTGTGACTCGGTGCTCGTGTATGTGACTGGGTGCGCGGGTGTGTGCGCAGGTACGTGTTCCCGCCCTTCTCTCTGTGCTGGAGCGTGTTCCTGGACCTGAAGCTCCGTGTTCCGTGTCCGACGCTCGATTACGTCCGAGCCAACTACGGCGACGGCTGGAGCGTTCCCATGACGACCTGGGACTGGAAGACGTCGCCTAGCAACGTCCTCGACAACGGGGCGTGGCCCGTGGACCAGTGGGACGAGGTCATCCAGGTGTTCTGACCAATCACAGAGCGGGAGCAGCTCAAACGGACCAATCACAGACCAGCGCAGGATTTCCCTCTGACCACAGGGACTAAACCAGGACTAAACCAGGACTAAACCAGAACTAAACCAGGACTAAACCAGGACTAAACCAGAACTAAACCAGAACTAAACCAGGACTGAACCAGGACTAAACCAGAACTAAACCAGGACTAAACCAGGACTAAACCAGAAACTAAACCAGGACTAAAAGACTAACAGAACTAAACCAGGACTAAACCAGGACTGAACCAGGACTAAACCAGAACTAAACCAGGACTGAACCAGAACTAAACCAGGACTAAACCAGGACAGAACCAGGACTGAACCAGAACTAAACCAGGACTAAACCAGGACTGAACCAGAACTAAACCAGAAGTAAACCAGGACTAAACCAGGACTAAACCAGAACTAAACCAGTAAAGTTTTCTGGATGAATGTTTGTGTAATAAAGTTTCATGTTTCTATTTATTTTAGTCTCTCGTGTCTGTGTGTGTGTGTGTGTGTGTGTGTGTGTGTGTGTCTGTGTGTGTGTGTGTGTGTCTGTGTGTGTGTCTGTGTGTGTGTGTGTGTGTGTGTGTCTGTGTGTGTGTGTGTGTGTGTGTGTGTCTGTGTGTGTGTGTGTGTGTGTGTGTGTGTGTGTCTGTGTGTGTGTGTGTCTGTGTGTGTTGTGTGTGTGTGTGTGTGTGTGTGTGTGTGTGTGTGTGTGTGTGTGTGTGTGTGTGTGTCTGTGTGTGTGTTGTGTGTGTGTGTGTGTGTGTCTGTGTGTGTGTGTGTGTGTGTGTGTGTGTGTGTGTGTGTGTGTGTGTGTGTGTGTGTGTGTGTGTGTGTGTGTGTTGTGTGTTCAGAATGTGGAACATCTCTTCATAACATCATGTTCCTTCCAGTCCACAGGTCACTTCAGGTCACTTCAGGTCACCACAGGTCACTTCAGGTCACTTCAGGTCACCTCAGCTCACCACAGGTCACTTCAGGTCACCACAGGTCACCTCAGGTCACTTCAGCGTCTCGTGTCAAACCAACGAGCTGCACTTCACTGAATAAAGTCGAGCTGTTTAATGTCACACTGTGGAACATTCCAGCAAGAACAGAGACGTCTCCATAGAAACAAATCACAAGTTCCACACTGCACCGTCATGTTCTACTGTTCTACTGTTTTCATGTTCTACTGTTTTTTCCTTAAATCGATAAATCGAGTAGAAAAACACAGATCGGGTCTGAGGTTTAACTTTTTTATTTTTACATTTATTCCTCACAGTCACATGTTCACAATACTCGCTCCTGATTGGTCAAGAGTCACATGTTCACAATACTCGCTCCTGATTGGTCGAGAGCCAAACACAAAGTTTATAAATAAACAAAAACACAATTTTTAGGATTTTTTCACAAAACACAAATGAAAACACGACACGTCCACAACCAGAACTGAACCAGGACTAAACCAGAACTAAACCAGGACTGAACCAGGACTAGACCAGGACTAGACTAGGACTGAACCAGGACTAGACCAGGTCTGAGGAAAGATCCCCCATGTTTTGGTCACATCCTGGTCCTTCTCCTGGTCTCGGGTCTTGGGTCTCGGTCCGGGTCCCGGTCCGGGTCCCGGGTCTACCCCTGGACCCGGTAGTTGGCGTGGAACTCGGGCTGGATGTCGCAGACCCTCTTGAGGAGCTCGTTCAGAACCGCGTCCTTGTTCCCTTTGAAACTGGCCTGGATCCGACTCATCCGCTCGGCCGTGTCCCGGTCCACCTCCACCGCGCTGTTCCCGTGAGAACCCAGCGCCTGCAACGGAACGTGGGTCAGAACCACAGGAGAACAACCCCAGGAGAACAACCCCAGGAGAACAGGAAACAACCCCAGGAGAACAACCCCAGGAGAACAACCCCAGAGAACAACCCCCAGGAGAACAACCCCAGGAGAACAACCCCAGGAGAACAACCCAGGAGAAAACCCCAACCCCAGAAGAACAACCCCAACCCCAGGAGAACAACCCCAGGAGAACAACCCCAGGAGAACAACCCCAGGAAACAACCGAGAACAACCCCAGGAGAACAACCCCAGGAGAACAACCCCAGGAGAACCCCAGAAGAACAACCCCAGGAGAACAACCCCAGAGAGAGAACAACCCCAGGAGAAGAACAACCCCAGGAGAACAACCCCAGAAGAACAACCCCAGGAGAACAACCCCAGAGAAACAACCCCAGAAGAACAACCCCAGAAGAACAACCCCAGGAGAACAACCCCAGGAGAACAACCCCAGAAGAACAACCCCAGGAGAACAACCCCAGGAGAACAACCCCAGGAGAACAACCCCAGAAGAACAACCCCAGAAGAACAACCCCAGGAGAACAACCCCAGAAGAACAACCCCAGGAGAACAACCCCAGGAGAACAACCCCAGGAGAACCAGAGGAGAGAGCAGAGACACGGGAACAGACAAATAGTAGTTGTAGTTGTAGTATCTGTAGTACTTGTTGTAGTAGTAGTAGTAGTAGTATCTGTAGTACTTGTAATAGTAGTAGTATTTGTAGTATCTGTAGTAGTAGTAGTATCTGTAGTAGTAGTAGTATCTGTACTTGTAGTAGTAGTAGTAGTATTTGTAGTACTAGTACCTGTAGTAGTAGTAGTATCTGTAATACTTGTTGTAGTAGTAGTAGTAGTAGTATCTGTAGTACTAGTATCTGTAGTAGTAGTAGTATCTGTAGTACTTGTTGTAGTAGTAGTATCTTGTAGTAGTAGTTGTAGTAGTAGTATCTGTAGTACTTGTTGTAGTAGTAGTATCTGTAGTACTTGTTGTAGTAGTAGTATCTGTAGTACTTGTTGTAGTAGTAGTAGTAGTAGTATCTGTAGTACTTATTGTAGTAGTAGTAGTATCTGTAGTACTTGTTGTAGTAGTAGTAGTAGTAGTATCTGTAGTACTTGTTGCAGTAGTAGTAGTATTTGTAGTACATGTAGTAGTAGTAGTATTTGTAGTACTTTGTAGTAGTTGTGTGTAGTAGTAGTAGTATTTGTAGTACTTGTGGTAGTAGTAGTAGTAGTATTTGTAGTACATGTTGTAGTAGTAGTAGTTTTTGTAGTACTTGTTGTAGTAGTAGTATTTGTAGTACTAGTTGTTGTAGTAGTAGTAGTAGTAGTATTGTAGTAGTAGTATTTGTAGTACATGTAGTAGTAGTATTTGTAGTACATGTAGTAGTAGTAGTAGTATATGTAGTAGTAGTAGTAGTAGTAGTAGTAGTAGTATTTGTAGTACATGTAGTAGTAGTAGTAGTATTTGTAGTACATGTAGTAGTAGTAGTATTTGTAGTACATGTTGTAGTAGTAGTATTTGTAGTACATGTTGTAGTAGTATTTGTAGTACTTGTGGTAGTAGTAGTATTTGTAGTACTACTTGTGGTAGTAGTATTTGTAGTACTTGTGTAGTAGTAGTAGTAGTAGTAGTAGTAGTAGTATTTGTAGTACTTGTTGTAGTAGTAGTATTTGTAGTACTTGTGGTAGTAGTAGTATTTGTACTACTTGTGGTAGTAGTAGTATTTGTAGTACTTGTGTAGTAGTAGTAGTAGTAGTAGTAGTAGTAGTAGTATTTGTAGTACTTGTTGTAGTAGTAGTAGTAGTAGTAGTAGTATTTGTACTACTTGTGGTAGTAGTAGTATTTGTAGTACTAGTAGTAGTAGTAGTAGTAGTAGTAGTATTTGTAGTACTCACGGCGGCCTCTTTGGTCTTGAACTCTTTCTCTCTCTGGAGTCTGTACTGTTTGTTGTAGTAGTAGTAGTAGTAGTAGTAGTAGTAGTAGTAGTAGTAGTAGTAGTAGTAGTAGTAGTAGTAGTAGCTGTAGTAGTAGTAGTAGTATTTGTAGTACTTGTTGTAGTAGTATTTGTAGTACTCACGGCGGCCTCTTTGGTCTTGAACTCTTTCTCTCTCTGGAGTCTGTACTGTTTGTTGTTGTAGTAGTAGTTGTAGTAGTAGTATTAGTGGCTGTAGTAGTAGTAGTAGTAGTAGTATTTGTAGTACTTGTTGTAGTAGTAGTATTTGTAGTACTCACGGCGGCCTCTTTGGTCTTGAACTCTTTCTCTCTCTGGAGTCTGTACTGTTTGTTGTTGTAGTAGTAGTAGTAGTAGTAGTAGTATTAGTGTAGCTGTAGTAGTAGTAGTAGTAGTAGTAGTAGTAGTAGTAGTAGTATTTGTAGTACTTGTTGTAGTAGTAGTATTTGTAGTACTCACGGCGGCCTCTTTGGTCTTGAACTCTTTCTCTCTCTGGAGTCTGTACTGTTCGATCTCGGCCTGAGCTTCTTCTTTGGCTTGTTTCAGACGACGGTTCTTCCCTGAAAAACACAAACTTCACTTTAACTTCAGACGACCAGAGTCACAACATCAACCACCGAGTCACACCGAGTCACACCGAGTCACAGACAACACACTGAGTCACACCGAGTCATAGACAACACACCGGGTCACACTGGGTCACACAGTGCAATAACACGGCGCGATAACACGGCGCGATAACACGGCGCACTAACACGGCGCAATAACACGGCGCACTAACACTGTGCAATAACACTGTGCACTAACACTGTGCAATAACACGGCACAATAACACTGTTCAATAACACGGCACAATAACACTGTGCAATAACACGGCACAATAACACTGTGCAATAACAAGGTGCACTAACACTGTGCAATAACACAACGCACTAACACTGTGCAATAACATGGCACAATAGCACGGCGCAATAACACTGTGCGATAACACGGTGCGATAACACTGTGCAATAACACAGCGCAATAACACTGTGTGTGTGTGTCCCCGTGTGTGTCCCCGTGTGTGTCCCCAGTGTGTGTCCCCCCGTGTGTGTCCCCCGTGTGTGTCCCCCGTGTGTGTCCCCGTGTGTGTCCCAGCGTGTGTGTCCCCCAGTGTGTGTCCCCCGTGTGTGTCCCCGTGTGTGTCCCCAGCGTGTGTGTCCCCGTGTGTGTCCCGTGTGTGTGTGTCCCCCGTGTGTGTCCCCGTGTGTGTCCCAGCGTGTGTGTCTCCGTGTGTGTCCCGTGTGTGTCTCCGTGTGTGTCCCCGTGTGTGTCCCCGTGTGTGTCCCAGCGTGTGTGTCCCCCGTGTGTGTCCCAGCGTGTGTGTCCCCCGTGTGTGTCCCCGTGTGTGTCCCCGTGTGTGTCCCCGTGTGTGTCCCCGTGTGTGTCCCCGTGTGTGTCCCAGCGTGTGTGTCCCCCGTGTGTGTCCCCGTGTGTGTCCCAGCGTGTGTGTCCCCCGTGTGTGTCCCCCGTGTGTGTCCCAGCGTGTGTGTCCCCGTGTGTGTCCCCGTGTGTGTCCCAGCGTGTGTGTCCCAGCGTGTGTGTCCCCCGTGTGTGTCCCAGCGTGTGTGTCCCCGTGTGTGTCCCCGTGTGTGTCCCAGCGTGTGTGTCCCAGCGTGTGTGTCCCCCGTGTGTGTCCCAGCGTGTGTGTCCCCGTGTGTGTCCCGTGTGTGTGTGTGTCCCAGCGTGTGTGTCCCCCGTGTGTGTCCCAGCGTGTGTGTCCCCCCGGGCCTCGGCGCGTCTCTCCCGGATCACACTCACTCTTTCGGGCCTCCGCCACCTTCTCGGCCGCTCTCTTCTCCGCCTGGAGCAGCTGCTGGATGCCCTGGGACTGAGACGCCATTTTGAGACCGGGACCGCGGTGGATCAACGCTTAGAACCGAAACAGAACCGGACAGAACCGAAACAGAACCGAGAGCCGAGGAGCAGTGAAACGCAGCGACAGAAGGTCAGATCTCCGCAGTCAGCTGACCCACGTCACGTGTCACATGGTCACGGATCACGTGGTTACGTCACGAGGCTTCCGCTTTTATTTATCTATGTATATTTATCTATCTATTTTAATTATCTTTTTATAATTATCTATCTATTTATCAAGCCTTTATTTATTTTATTTAGCATTTATTTATTTATTTACTTATTTATTTGTTCATATTTGCATTTATTATTTAGCCGTAGCTTTTATTTACTTTAATGATCTAATTCGTTATTTATTTATCTTTATAAATGATCTTTTTTTAATCATGGTGAAAATAAACAAACAAAAACAAAAAAAACGTAAAAATATGTGAGAGTTTATTTGTGCGCAGGCGCAGTCTGTTCTGCTCTGACCTGAGCTGAATATTTGTATATTTTTAATCTTTGGTTTAATTTAATTATTTGTTTTGTTCATTATTTTCAGTCTTTTACATATTTATCTGTAGAGAAATAAGTTGAACAAAAATAAATCCTCGTTTGACTCACGTGACTCAGCTGTTTTCACGTTTCCGGCTCGTTTTTTTTTTTTTTTTTTCAGAGCGGAACCTTCGAGCGCCGCTGTTTCCCCCCGGACCGTCGCGTCTCTCGGTGCAGCTGCTGTTTTGGTCTCGTGCTCCCGGTGCTCCCCGGTCCTAACGCGCTTCTCCGTTAAACCCGCGTGACCCCCCCGTGACCCCGCCGTGACCGCGCCCAGCACCGGGACCATGACGTCAGGCGGCGGGAGCGCGCTCTTCTCCGGGTTCCGCGTGCTCGGGCTCTACTCCAACCACGTGCCGCACGCGCTCCGCTACCATCACAAGCACCGCGAGTTCTACGTGGTGACGTCAGTAGGAAAATGCTTCCACACGTACAACGTAAGACCCCAGTGACCTCTGACCCTCTGACCCCAGTGACCTCTGACCTGACCTCTGACCCTCTGACCTGAACTTGTGTCTTGTGTTTCAGGTGAATCGCCTCGGGATCGTCTCCGTCAGTGAGTCTCAGACCAGAACTAAACCAGGACTAAACCAGGACTAAACCAGAACTAAACCAGACTAAACCAGAACTAAACCAGAGACTAAACCGAACTAAACCGGGACTAAACCGGAACTAAACCGGAACTAAACCGGGACTAAACCGGGACTAAACCGGAACTAAACCGGGACTAAACCGGGACTAAACCAGGACTAAACCGGAACTAAACCGGGACTAAACCGGGACTAAACCAGAACTAATGGTGTGTGTAAATCTGTGCTCTGTGATTGGTCGTCTCTGTTGCTAGGTAACAGTCTGTCAGAGGACATCTCGTGTTTGGCGGCAGATCGGATGTTGGTTTTCGCTGCCGCAGGACGAGAGATCAGCGCCTTCGCCAGGAACAAAGAGGTACTGCACCTGTTGCACCTGTCACACATGTAACACCTGTCACACATGTAACACCTGTCACACATGTAACACCTGTCACACATGTAACACCTGTAACATCCATCCATTTTCGTCCGCTTATCCGGGGTCGGGTCGCGGGGGCAGCAGCCTAAGCAGGGACTCCCAGACTTCCTTCACCCCAGACACGTCCTCCAGCTCCTCCGGGGGGACCCCGAGGTGTTCCCAGGCCAGTCCAGAGACATAGTCCCTCCAGTGTGTCCTGGGTCTTCCCCGGGGCCTCCTCCCGGTGGGACATGAACACCTCCTGAGGGACACGTCCAGGAGGCATCAGAACAGATGCCCGAGCCTCAACTGGCTCCTCTCCACGTGGAGGAGCAGCGGCTCTACTCCGAGCTCCTCCCGTGTGACTGAGCTCCTCACTCTGTCTCTAAGGGAGACGCCCAGACGCCCTGCGGAGGAAACTCATTTCGAGCGCTTGTATCCGCGATCTCGTCCTTTCGGTCACTACCCAGAGCTCATGACCAGAGGTGAGAGGAGGAACGAAGACTGACCGGTAAATCGAGAGCTTCACCTTTCGACTCAGCTCCTCTTCACCACAACGACCGATACAGCGACCGCATCACTGCAGACGCTGCACCTGTCCACCTGTCAATCTGCCCACGCTGCACCTGTCCACCTGTCAATCTCACGTTCCATCCTCCCCTCACTCGTGAACAAGACCCCGAGATACTTGAACTCCTCCACTTGAGGCAGAGACTCCCACCCACCCGGAGAGGGCAAGACACCTTTTTCCGGTCGAGAACCACGACCTCAGACTTAGAAGAGCTGATCTTCATCCCAGCCGCTTCACACTCGGGTCAAACCGCCCCAGTGCTGCAGGTCCTGGCTCGATGAAGCCAACAGGACAACATCGTCCGCAAACATCAGAGATGAGATCAGAACCGGTGACAGGTGCAGCCCTGGCGGAGTCCAACATGCACCGGGAACAGGTCTGACTTACTGCCGGCAACGAACACAGCTCCTGCTCCGGTCATACAGGGACCGGACCCCAGACTCCCAGAGCACCTCCCACAGGACACCACGAGGGACTGTGTCACCTGAGCAGAACATAAACAGTAGAACATGGAGAACATAAACAGGAGAACGTGGAGAACATAAACAGGAGAACGTGGAGAACATAAACAGGAGAACGTGGAGAACATAAACAGTAGAACGTGGAGAACATAAACAGTAGAACATGTGAGGAGAACGTGTTTGTTTTTCAGGTGGTGCAGTGTTACCGTGGACACGAGCAGGAAGTGCGTCATTTGCTTCCTCTGGGCGATCAGCTGATCTCCTCGGACGCCGGCGGTGACGTCATCGTGTGGGACGTGCAGAGCGCCGGTAAGCCCCGCCCCCCAGTAAGCCCCACCCCCCAGTAAGGTCCCGCCCCCAGTAAGCCCACCCCCAGTAAGCCCACCCCCACCCCCCTCGTTGTCGTTTTCATCCCTCGTTCTCGTCCCTCGTTCTCATCCTCGTTCTCGTTCTCATCCTCGTTCTCGTCGTTCTCATCCCTCGTTCTCGTCGTCGTCTCGTCTTCGTTTCTCGTCATTCTCCCTCGTTCTCGTTCGTTCTCGTCGTCCCTCGTTCTCGTCGTCGTCTCATCCTCGTTCTCGTTCTCATCCTCGTTCTCGTCGTTCTCGTCCCTCGTTCTCGTCATTCTCATCCCGTTCTCGTCGTTCTCGTCCTCGTTCTCGTCGTCGTTCTCATCCCTCGTTCTCGTTCTCATCCGTCGTTCTCGTCGTTCTCCTATCCCTCGTTCTCGTCGTTCTCATCCTCGTTCGTCATCCGTCGTCTCGTCGTTCTCGTCGTTCTCGTTCTCGTTCTCGTCGTTCTCTCGTTCTCGTCATTCTCATCTCGTCTCGTCGTTCTCGTCTCGTTCTCTCGTTCTCCATCCCTCGTTCTCGTTCGTTCTCATCCCTCGTTCTCGTCGTCTCGTCTCGTTCTCGTCGTTCTCATCCCTCGTTCTCGTTCTCGTCGTTCGTTCTCGTCGTTCTCATCCTCGTTCGTCGTCTCGTCCTCGTTCTCGTCGTTTCTCTCTCGTCTCGTCATCTCGTCCCTCGTTCTCGTCGTTCTCATCCCTCGTTCTCGTCATTCCATCCGTTTCTCGTCGTTCTCATCCTCGTTCTCGTCGTTCTCATCCCTCGTCTCGTCGTTCTCGTCCTCGTCTGTCTCTCATCCTCGTTCTCGTCGTTCTCGTTCCTCGTCGTCTCATCCCTCGTTCTCGTCGTTCGTTCTCGTCGTTCTCGTTCTCGTTCTCGTCGTTCTCGTCCCTCGTTCTCGTCGTTCTCGTCCTCGTTCTCGTTCTTCTCATCTCGTTCTCGTCGTTCTCATCCCTCGTTCTCGTCGTCGTTCTCACCCTCGTTCTCGTCGTTCTCATCCCTCGTTCGCATCCCTCGTTCTCGTCGTTCTTGTTCTCGTCCCTCGTTCTCGTTCGTTCTCGTCGTTCTCGTCCGTCGTTCTCTCCCGTTTCGTTTCTCATCCCTCGTTCTCGTCGTTCTCATCCTCGTTCGTCGTCTTTCTCGTCCCGTCGTTCTCGTCTTTCTCCTCCCTCGTTCTCGTCGTTCTCATCCCTCGTTCTCGTCATCGTTCTCATCCCTCGTTCTCGTCGTTCTCATCCCTCGTTCTCGTCGTTCTCATCCCTCGTTCTCGTCGTTCTCTCGTCCCTCGTTCTCGTCGTTCTGTCCCTCGTTCTCGTCGTCGTTCTCATCCCTCGTTCTCGTTCGTTCTCATCCCTCGTTCTCGTCTCGTTCTCGTCATTTCTCGTCGTCGTTCTCATCCCTCGTTTCTCGTCGTTCTTCTCGTCGTCTCATCCTCGTTCTCGTCGTTCTCGTCCCTCTCGTTCTGTTCTCGTCGTCATCTCGTCCCTCGTTCTCATCCCTCGTTCTCGTCGTTCTCATCCCTCGCTCTCGTCGTCGTTCTCATCCCTCGTTCTCGTCGTCGCTCTCATCCCTCGTTCTCGTCGTTCTCCTCGTCCTCGTTCTCGTCATTCTCATCCCTCGTTCTCGTCGTCATTCTCATCCCTCGTTCTCGTCGTTCTCATCCCTCGTTCTCGTCGTTCTTGTTCTCGTCCCTCGTTCTCGTTGTTCTCGTCCCTCGTTCTCGTCATTCTCGTCCCTCGTTCTCGTCGTTCTCATCCCTCGTTCTCATCGTTCTTGTTCTTGTTCTTGTCCTCGTTCTCGTCCCTCGTTCTCGTCATTCTCGTCCCTCGTTCTCGTCGTTCTCATCCCTCGTTCTCGTCGTTCTTGTTCGTCGTCCCTCGTTCTCGTCGTCGTTCTCATCCCTCGTTCTCGTCGTTCTCATCCCTCGTTCTCGTCGTTCTCGTTCTCGTCCCTCGTTCTCGTCGTTCTCGTCCTCGTTCTCGTCGTTCTCATCCCTCGTTCTCGTCCCGTTCTCGTCGTTCTCGTCCCTTCGTCGTTCTCGTCGTTCTTCGTTCTCGTTCCTCGTTCTCGTCGTTCTCATCCCTCGTTCTCGTCGTTCTTGTTCTCATCCCTCGTTCTCGTCGTTCTTGTTCTCGTCCCTCGTTTCTCGTCGTTCTTGTTCTCATCTCGTTCTCGTCCGTCTTGTTCTCATCCTCGTTCTCGTCGTTCTTCGTTCTCGTCCCTCGTCTCGTCGTCGTTCTCATCCCTCGTTCTCGTCGTTCTCGTCGTCTTCTCGTCCCTCGTTCTCGTCGTTCTCGTCGTTCTCGTCCCTCGTTCTCATCCCTCGTTCTCCGTCGTTCTTGTTCTCGTCCCTCGTTCTCGTCGTTCTCGTCCCTCGTTCTCGTCGTTCTCGTCCCTCGTTCTCGTCGTTCTCATCCCTCGTTCTCGTCGTTCTTGTTCTCGTCCCTCGTTCTCGTCGTTCTCGTCCCTCGTTCTCGTCGTTCTCATCCCTCGTTCTCGTCGTTCTCGTTCTCGTCCCTCGTTCTCGTCGTTCTCATCCCTCGTTCTCGTCGTTCTCGTTCTCGTCCCTCGTTCTCGTCGTTCTCGTCCCTCGTTCTCGTTCTCATCGTTTCTCGTCCTCGTTCTCGTCGTTCTCGTCGTCGTTCTCATCCCTCGTTCTCGTCATTCTCGTCCCTCGTTCTCATCCCTCGCTCTCGTCGTCGTTCTCATCCCTCGTTCTCGTCGTCGTTCTCGTCCCTCGTTCTCGTCGTTCTCATCCCTCGTTCTCGTCGTTCTTGTTCTCGTCCCTCGCTCTCGTCGTTCTCGTCCCTCGTTCTCGTCATTCTTGTCCCTCGTTCTCGTCGTTCTCATCCCTCGTTCTCATCCCTCGTTCTCGTTCTCATCCCTCGTTCTCGTCGTTCTCATCCCTCGTTCTCGTCGTTCTCATCCCTCGTTCTCGTCGTCGTCGTCGTTCTCATCCCTCGTTCTCGTCGTTCTCGTTCTCGTCCCTCGTCTCTCGTTCTCGTGTCGTCGTCTCTCGTCTCATCGTCGTTCGTCGTTCTCATCCCTCGTTCTCTTCGTTGTCGTTGTCGTTCTCGTTGTCCTCATTCTCATCGTTCTTGTCGTTTTCATCCCTCGTTCTTTGTCTTTCAGAGTTGTACGTGCGTTTGCACTTTGACCCGTTGACCTTTGACCCGTCTGTTCTGTTTCACCCGAGTTCGTATCTGAACAAAATCCTCCTGGGATCAAGACAAGGACCTCTGCAGCTCTGGAACGTCAAGACCAGGTCTGGGACCAGGACCGAGACCAGGACCGAGACTGAGACCAGGACCGAGACTGAGACCAGGACCGAGACTGAGACCAGGACCGAGACTGAGACCAGGACCGAGACTGAGACCAGGACCGAGACTGAGACTGAGACCGAGACTGAGACAAGGACGGAAACCAGGACCAAGACTGAGACCAAGACAAGGACCTCTGCAGCTCTGGAACGTCAAGACCAGGTCCAGGACTGAGACCAGGACTGAGACCAGGACTGAGACCAGACAGGACCGAGACTGAGACCAGAGACTGAGACCAGGACGAGACTGAGACCAGGACTGAGACCAGACCGAGACTGAGACAGGACTGAGACAGACACTGAGACAGGACCGAGACTGAGACCGAGACTGAGACAAGGACAGAAACCAGGACCAAGACTGAGACCAAGACAAGGACCTCTGCAGCTCTGGAACGTCAAGACCAGGTCCAGGACTGAGACCAGGACTGAGACCAGGACTGAGACCAGGACTGAGACCAGGACTGAGACAAGGACCTCTGCAGCTCTGGAACGTCAAGACCAGGTCCGGGACCGAGACCAGGACCGAGTCCGAGACTGAGACAGAGACCAGGACCGGGACTAAATCCAGGCCTGTTCCAGGTCTAACCCTGTGTTCTCGTTCTCAGTTCTCTGGTTTTCTCGTTCTCTGGTTGGGGCTGCGGCGTCACGGCGCTGGAACAGGTCTGTGCTCGCCGCTCCACAAACCCGACTCTGACCCCTTTCACACGTCAGAACAGTTAAAGCTTCACTGTGGGACATTTCACACGTCAGAACAGTTAAAGCTTCACTGTGGGACATTTCACACGTCAGAACAGTTAAAGCTTCACTGTGGGACATTTCACACGTCAGAACAGTTAAAGCTTCACTGTGGGACATTTCACACATCAGAACAGTTAAAGCTTCACTGTGGGACATTTCACACGTTAGAACAGTTAAAGCTTCACTGTGGGACATTTCACACGTCAGAACAGTTAAAGCTTCACTGTGGAACATTTCCTCGTTGTTAAAGTGACTCCGTTTCCCAGAGTCCCGCGGTGGACGTGGTGGGCGTCGGCACGGCAACAGGACGCATCATCATCCACAACATCCGATTGGACGAGACACTCATGAGCTTCACTCAGGACTGGGGACCAATCACAGCGCTCGCCTTCAGGACAGGTGTGTTCTCCTCACGGTTCCACATGTTCTCCTCGTGTTCTCCTCATTTTCTCCTCGTCTTCTCCTCACAGTTCCTCGTGTTCTCCTCATGTTCTCCTTGTGTTCTTCTCATGTTCTCCTCACGTTCTCCTTGTGTTCTTCTCATGTTCTCCTCACGTTCTCCTCGTGTTCTTCTCATGTTCTCCTCGTGTTCTCCTTGTGTTCTCCTCGTGTTCTCCTCATGTTCTCCTTGTGTTCTCCTCGTGTTCTCCTCGTGTTCTCCTTGTGTTCTCCTCGTCTTCTCCTCACAGTTCCTCGTGTTCTCCTCATGTTCTCCTCACGTTCTCCTTGTGTTCTTCTCATGTTCTCCTCGTGTTCTCCTCGTGTTCTCCTTGTGTTCTCCTCGTGTTCTCCTTGTGTTCTCCTCATGTTCTCCTCGTGTTCTCCTCACGTTCTCCTTGTGTTTTCCTCGTGTTCTTCTCATGTTCTCCTCACATTCTCCTCGTGTTCTCCTCATGTTCTCCTCGTGTTCTCATGTTCTTCTCATGTTCTCCTCACAGTTCCTCGTGTTCTCCTTGTGTTCTCCTTGTGTTTTCCTCGTGTTCTCCTCGTGTTCTCATGTTCTTCTCATGTTCTCCTCACAGTTCCTCGTGTTCTCCTCATGTTCTCCTTGTGTTCTCCTCTCGTTCTCCTGTTCTCCTCACGTTCTCCTCGTGTTCTCCTCTCATGTTCTCCTCGTGTTCTCCTCGTGTTCTCCTCTCCTCTCCTATGTTCTCCTCATGTTCTCTTCTCCTCGTGTTCTTCTCCTCCTCTGTTCTCCTCATGTTCTCCTCACAGTTCCTCGTGTTCTCCTCATGTTCTTCTCATGTTCTCCTCATGTTCTTCTCGTGTTCTCCTTATGTTCTCCTCGTGTTCTCCTCACGTTCTCCTTGTGTTCTCCTCACAGTTCCTCATGTTCTCCTTGTGTTCTCCTCATGTTCTCCTTGTGTTCTCATGTTCTCCTCGTGTTCTCCTCACGTTATCCTCGTGTTCTCCTCGTCTTCTCCTCACAGTTCCTCATGTTCTCCTCATGTTCTCCTTGTGTTCTCATGTTCTCCTCGTGTTCTCCTCATGTTCTCCTCACAGTTCCTCATGTTCTCCTCATGTTCTCCTCGTGTTCTCCTCGTGTTCTCCTCACAGTTCCTCATGTTCTTCTCATGTTCTCCTCGTGTTCTCCTCGTGTTCTCCTCACAGTTCTCGTGTTCTCCTCGTGTTCTCCTTGTGTTCTCCTTGTGTTTTCCTCGTGTTCTCCTCATGTTCTCCTCGTGTTCTCATGTTCTTCTCATGTTCTCCTCACAGTTCCTCGTGTTCTCATTTTCTCCTCGTCTTCTCCTCAGTTCCTCGTGTTCTCCTCACGTTCTCCTCATGTTCTCCTCGTGTTCTCCTTATGTTCTCCTCGTGTTCTCCTAATGTTCTCCTTGTGTTTTCCTCGTGTTCTTCTCATGTTCTCCTCACGTTCTCCTCACGTTCTCCTCGTGTTCTCCTCGTGTTCTCCTTGTGTTCTCTTTGTGTTCTCCTCGTGTTCTCCTCATGTTCTCCTCATGTTCTCCTCGTGTTCTCCTTATGTTCTCCTCGTGTTCTCCTAATGTTCTCCTTGTGTTTTCCTCGTGTTCTTCTCATGTTCTCCTCATGTTCTCCTCGTGTTCTTCTCATGTTCTCCTCGTGTTCTCCTCGTGTTCTCCTCACAGTTCCTCATGTTCTTCTCATGTTCTCCTCGTGTTCTCCTCGTGTTCTCCTCGTGTTCTCCTTGTGTTCTCCTTGTGTTCCTCTGTTCTCCTCGTGTTCTCCTCGTGTTCTCCTCATGTTCTCCTCGTGTTCTCCTCACAGTTCCTCATGTTCTCCTCGTGTTCTCCTCGTGTTCTCCTCCTCATGTTCTCCTCACAGTTCCTCATGTTCTCCTCGTGTTCTCCTCATGTTCTCCTCGTGTTCTCCTCACAGTTCCTCGTGTTCTCCTCGTGTTCTCCCCGTGTTCTCCTCATGTTCTCCTCGTGTTCTCCTCATGTTCTCCTCGTGTTCTCCTCGTGTTCTCCTCGTGTTCTCCTCGTGTTCTCCTCACAGTTCCTCGTGTTCTCCTCGTGTTCTCCTCATGTTCTCCTCATGTTCTCCTCGTGTTCTCCTCATGTTCTCCTCGTGTTTCCTCGTGTACTCCTCGTGTTCTCCTCGTGTTCTCCTCATGTTTCCTCGTGTTCTCCTCGTGTTCTCCTCACTCATGTTCTCCTCGTGTTCTCCTCACAGTTCCTCGTGTTCTCCTCGTGTTCTCCTCATGTTTTCCTCATGTTCTCCTCGTGTTCTCCTCACAGTTCCTCGTGTTCTCCTCGTGTTCTCCTCATGTGTTCTCCTCGTGTTCTCCTCGTGTTCTCCTCACAGTTCCTCGTGTTCTCCTCGTGTTCTCGTGTCTCCTCATGTTCTCCTCGTGTTCTCCTCGTGTTCTCCTCGTGTTCTCCTCATGTTCTCCTCGTGTTCTCCTCGTGTTCTCCTCATGTTCTCCTCATGTTCTCCTCGTGTTCTCCTCGTGTTCTCCTCACAGTTCCTCATGTTCTCCTCACAGTTCCTCATGTTCTCCTGGTGTTCTCCTCGGTGTTCTCCTCATGTTCTCCTCGTGTTCTCCTCATGTTCTCCTCATGTTCTCCTCGTGTTCTCCTCATGTTCTCCTCATGTTCTCCTCATGTTCTCCTCATGTTCTCTTCATGTTCTCCTCGTGTTCTCCTCATGTTCTCCTCATGTTCTCCTCTCCTCGTGTTCTCCTCGTGTTCTCCTCGTGTTCTCCTCATGTTCTCCTCATGTTCTCCTCATGTTCTCCTCGTGTTCTCCTGCAGACGGCGTTCCGGCGCTGGCGTCCTGCTCGCCTCAGGGTCACGTGGCGTTCTGGGACCTGGAGCGGCGGCAGATGACGTCACAGCTGAGCCACGCCCACCGCGGGGCCGTTGCCGGGGCGACGTTCGTGCACGGAGAGCCCCTATTGGTCACGAACGGCGGCGACAACGCGCTGAGGGTGTGGCTCGTGGAGGAGGGCGGGGCCAGGCTCCTGCGCTGTCGCCAAGGACACAGCGCCCCGCCCACCACCATCCGTCACCACGGCAACGACGGGAAGAACATCCTCAGCGCAGGTGAGGTCCTGGTCCGGTCCTGGTCCTGGTCCGGTTCTGGTCCAGTCCTGGTCCTGGTCTTAATTCTGGTCTGTGCAGGTCTGGACGGGACTCTTCAGTCTTTCTCCACGGTTCATGAACGATTCAACAAAAACCTGGGCCACGGTCAGTCCTGGTTTAGTCCTGGTTTAGTCCTGGTTTAGTCCTGGTTTAGGCCTGGTTTAGTCCTGGTTTAGTCCTGGTTTAGGCCTGGTTTAGTCCTGGTTTAGTCCTGGTTTAGACCTGGTTTAGACCTTGGTTTAGACCTGGTTTAGACCTGGTTTAGTCCTGGTTTAGTCCTGGTTTAGTTCTGGTTTAGACCTGGTTTAGACCTGGTTTAGTCCTGGTTTAGTCCTGGTTTAGACCTGGTTTAGTCCTGGTTTAGTTCTGGTTTAGACCTGGTTTAGTCCTGGTTTAGACCTGGTTTAGTCCTGGTTTAGACCTGGTTTAGACCTGGTTTAGTCCTGGTTTAGTTCTGGTTTAGACCTGGTTTAGTCCTGGTTTAGTCCTGGTTTAGTTCTGGTTTAGTCCTGGTTTAGTCCTGGTTTAGTCCTGGTTTAGACCTGGTTTAGTCCTGGTTTAGTCCTGGTTTAGTTCTGGTTTAGACCTGGTTTAGTCCTGGTTTAGACCTGGTTTAGTCCTGGTTTAGACCTGGTTTAGACCTTGGTTTAGACCTGGTTTAGTCCTGGTTTAGTCCTGGTTTAGACCTGGTTTAGTTAGACCTGGTTTAGACCTGGTTTAGACCTGGTTTAGTCCTGGTTTAGTTCTGGTTTAGACCTGGTTTAGTCCTGGTTTAGTCCTGGTTTAGTTCTGGTCTAGTCCTGGTTTAGTCCTGGTTTAGTCCTGGTTTAGACCTTGGTTTAGACCTGGTTTAGTCCTGGTTTAGTTCTGGTTTAGACCTGGTTTAGTCCTGGTTTAGTCCTGGTTTAGTTCTGGTCTAGTCCTGGTTTAGTTATGGTTTAGTTCCTGGTTTAGTCCTGGTTTAGTCCTGGTTTAGTTCTGGTTTAGTCCTGGTTTAGTTCTGGTTTAGACCTGGTTTAGTCCTGGTTTAGTTCTGGTTTAGACCTGGTTTAGTCCTGGTTTAGTCCTGGTTTAGTCCTGGTTTAGTCCTGGTTTAGACCTTGGTTTAGACCTGGTTTAGTCCTGGTTTAGTTCCTGGTTTAGACCTGGTTTAGACCTGGTTTAGTCCTGGTTTAGTTCTGGTTTAGTTCTGGTCTAGTTCTGGTCTAGTTCTGGTCTAGTCCTGGTTTAGTCCTGGTTTAGTTCTGGTTTAGACCTGGTTTAGTCCTGGTTTAGACCTGGTTTAGACCTGGTTTAGTTCTGGTTTAGACCTGGTTTAGTCCTGATTTAGTCCTGGTTAAGACCTGGTTTAGTTCTGGTTTAGTCCTGGTTTAGTCCTGGTTTAGGGTTTAGTCCTGGTTTAGTCCTGGTTTAGTCCTGGTTTAGACCTGGTTTAGACCTGGTTTAGACCTGGTTTAGACCTGGTTTAGACCTGGTTTAGACCTGGTTTAGTCCTGGTTTAGTTCTGGTTTAGACCTGGTTTAGTCCTGGTTTAGTCCTGGTTTAGTCCTGGTTTAGTCCTGGTTTAGTCCTGGTTTAGTCCTGGTTTAGACCTGGTTTAGACCTGGTTTAGACCTGGTTTAGACCTGGTTTAGTTCTGGTTTAGTTTTAGACCTGGTTTAGACCTGGTTTAGACCTGGTTTAGTCCTGGTTTAGTCCTGGTTTAGTTCTGGTTTAGTCCTGGTTTAGTTCTGGTTTAGACCTGGTTTAGACCTGGTTTAGTTTTGACCTGGTTTAGTCCTGGTTTAGACCTGGTTTAGTTTAGACCTGGTTTAGTCCTGGTTTAGTCCTGGTTTAGACCTGGTTTAGACCTGGTTTAGACTCCTGGTTTAGTCCTGGTTTAGTTCTGGTTTTGTTTTCCAGGTTCCATCGACAAAAAGAAAGAGAAAAAAAAGAAACACGGTTTGAAACATGAAGAACTGAGGCTTCCCCCGATCACCACCTTCTGCTCCGGTCAGTCCCCATCTAGTCTTTGTTTAGACCTGGTCCTGGTCTTAGTCCTGGTCTTGGTCCTGGTCTTGGTCTGGTCTTAGTCCTGGTCTTAGTCCTGGTCGTGGTCTTAGTCCTGGTCTTAGTCCTGGGTCTTAGTCCTGGTCTTAGTCCTGATCTTAGTCCTGGTCTTGGTCCTGGTCTGGTCCTGGTCTTAGTCCTGGTCTTAGTCCTGGTCTTGGTCCTGGTCTGGTCTTAGTCTGGTCTTGGTCCTGGTCTTAGTCCTGGTCTTAGTCCTGGTCTTAGTCCTGGTCTTAGTCCTGGTCTTGGTCCTGGTCTTGGTCCTGGTCTTGGTCCTGGTCCTGGTCTTAGTCCTGGTCTTAGTCCTGGTCTTAGTCCTGGTCTTAGTCCTGGTCTTGGTCCTGGTCTTAGTCCTGGTCTTAGTCCTGGTCTTGGTCCTGGTCTTGGTCTTAGTCCTGGTCTTAGTCCTGGTCTTAGTCCTGGTCTTAGTCCTGGTCTTGGTCCTGGTCTTAGTCCTGGTCTTGCTGGTCTTAGTCCTGGTCTTGTCCTGGTCTTAGTCCTGGTCTTAGTCCTGGTCTTGGTCTTGGTCTTAGTCCTGGTCCTTGGTCCTGGTCCTTGGTCTGGTCCTTAGTCCTGGTCTTAGTCCTGGTCTTGGTCTTAGTCCTGGTCTTGGTCCTGGTCTTAGTCCTGGTCTTGGTCCTGGTCTTCCTGGTCCTGGTCTTGGTCCTGGTCTTAGTCCTGGTCTTAGTCCTGGTCTTAGTCCTGGTCTTAGTCCTGGTCTTAGTCCTGGTCTTGTCCTGGTCTTGGTCCTGGTCTTGGTCCTGGTCCTGGTCTTAGTCCTGGTCTTAGTCCTGGTCTTGGTCTTAGTCCTGGTCTTAGTCCTGGTCTTAGTCCTGGTCTTAGTCCTGGTCCCTGGTCTTAGTCCTGGTCTTAGGGGTCGGCGTCAGTCCGACTGGGATTCTGTGGTTTCGTGTCATCGCGGTCGAAGCTCCGCCTCCACCTGGAACTATCAACGCTGCACCAGCGGAGCCCACCGCCTCAGGGCCCCGCAGTGTGAGGCCAACAGCCACGCCACGGTAACAGGACCGCACCTGACACACGACAGGACCGCACCTGACACACACACACGCCACGGTAACAGGACCGCACCTGACACACGACAGGACCCGACACCTGACACACACACACACGCCAACGGTAACAGGACCGCACCTGACACACGACAGGACCGCACCTGACACACACACACCTGACACACGGTAACAGGACCGCACCTGACACACGACAGGACCGCACTGACACACACAGGACCGCACCTGACACACGACAGGACCACCTGACACACGACAGGACCGCACCTGACACACACACACCTGACACACCACACACGCACACAGGACCGCACCTGACACACACACACACGCCACGGTAACAGGACCGCACCTGACACACACGCACGGTAACAGGACCGCACCTGACACACACACACACGGACCACGTACAGGACCGCACCTGACACACACACACGCCACGGTAACAGGACCGCACCTGACACACGACAGGACCGCACCTGACACACACACACGCCACGGTAACAGGACCGCACCTGACACACGACAGGACCGCACCTGACACACACACACGGTAACAGGACCGCACCTGACACACGACAGGACCGCACCTGACACACACACACGCCACGGTAACAGGACCGCACCTGACACACGACAGGACCGCACCTGACACACACACGCCACGGTAACAGGACCGCACCTGACACACGACAGGACCGCACCTGACACACACACACACGCCACGGTAACAGGACCGCACCTGACACACGACAGGACCGCACCTGACACACACACACACGGACACGGTAACAGGACCGCACCTGACACACGACAGGACCGCACCTGACACAACAGGACCACACAGGACCACACCTGACACACACATGGGAGGACGGCACCTGACACACTCTGATGTCACTTCCTGTCCCTCCAGGCTGTGGACATCACTTCCTGTGGACACTTCACTGTGATTGGCTGGTCGTGCGGCACCGTGGGCGTGTTTAATCTTCAGTCGGGTTTGTACCGCGGCGACTTCAGAGCCCCAGACAGAGGTAACCGCTTTAACCACTTTAACCAGTTTAACCAGTTTAACCACTTTAACCACTTTAACCAGTTTAACCAGTTTAACCACTTTAACCACTTTAACCAGTTTAACCGCTTTAACCAGTTTAACCAGCTTTAACCAGTTTAACCAGTTTAACCAGTTTAACCACTTTAACCACTTTAACCAGTTTAACCACTTTAACCACTTTAACCAGTTTAACCACTTTAACCACTTTAACCACTTTAACCAGTTTAACCACTTTAACCAGTTTAACCACTTTAACCACTTTAACCAGCTTTAACCAGTTTAACCGCTTTAACCAGTTTAACCACTTTAACCAAACCAGTTTAACCACTTTAACCAGTTTAACCAGCTTTAACCAGTTTAACCGCTTTAACCACTTTAACCAACCACTTTAACCACTTTAACCACTTTAACCAGTTTAACCGCTTTAACCAGTTTAACCGCTTTAACCAGTTTAACCACTTTAACCACTTTAACCAGTTTAACCGCTTTAACCAGTTTAACCACTTTAACCAGTTTAACCAGTTTAAACCACTTTTAACCAGTTTAACCAGTTTAACAAACCAGTTTAACCACTTTAAAAACCGCTTTAACCACTTTAACCAGTTTAACCACTTTAACCACTTTAACCAGTTTAACCGCTTTAACCACTTTAACCAGCTTTAACCACTTTAACCGCTTTAACCACTTTAACCGCTTTAACCAGCACAGAGGTAACCAGTTTAACCGCTTTAACCAGCACAGAGGTAACCAGTTTACCGTGTTTACTGAGTTCACCGAGCAGAGCCAGCAGGGCGAGCGTGGCGAGCGTGGCGAGCGTGGCCAGAGCGTGGCCAGCGTGTGCTCAGTTTGTTTGGGAGGTTCGTGTCGTGTTCACACTTTAAACGTCCCGACTGAGCAGGAGGACGAGGTTTTGGGAGTTTTGGAGTTTGGATCATGTGAGCGCAGAGTCACAGAGCGGACGGTCTGTGACGTCTGTGACGTCTGTGACGGTCTGTGACGGTCTGTGTGACGTCTGTGACGTCTGTGACGGTCTGTGACGTCTGTGACGGTCTGTGACGTCTGTGACGTCTGTGACGTTCGTGGCGGTTCGTGGCGGTTCGGCGGTTCGTGGCGGTTCGTGGCGGTTTCCTGGCGGTCGCGCGGTTCGTGGCGGTTCGTGGCGGTTCGTGGCGGTCGGTTCGTGCGGTCCGTGTGTGCGTAGTGGTGCTCTCGTACCGGAGCCACAACATGAACAACTGACTTGTTTTAAGGAGGAGATTGAGAAGGAGAAGGAGCAGGTTTTTGGTGGTGGTGTTTTGTGGTGAGTGGAGATGTGCTTCACTTCAGTCACATGGATCATGAACAGTTTTCTCTACTTCAGTGCAGAATAGTGACGTTTGTGTCTTGTTGATGACGTGTAGGTGGATGAATGTGACCTGACTGTTCACACTCAAGTCACATGTTAAAGATCAGATATGGATCAGTTTCAGGAGCACAGATCCAAGTGTCCTGGTCACATGTGAAAACATCACATCTGTGTGGTTCAGACGTCATGAAAAGATCAGATACAGAAACATAGAGACAAAACATCAGATTTGTGTCACTTCAGGAGCATCTGAACTCAGACTCAGTTGTTCATGTTGTGGCTCTGGTACGAGAGGAACTTTAAAATCTCCAGGTGCTCGATGTTCAGTGTTGGGAAGTTTACTTTTAAAATGTAATCCCCTACAGATTACAGATTACACACCCCAAAATGTAGTTTGTAACAGAATCCATTAAATTACTTAAAGTGAGTAATGTAATCTGATTACTTTGGATTACTTAATTTGCTGTAGAGAAACAAAGAGGAGGAAACTTAACTGTATTAAAAATATTATTGATAGAAGATGAGGAGACACGTCCACGCAGCCTGGTCCTGTTAAATCCTGGTTTAGTCCTGGTTTAGATTTAGTTTAGTCCTGGTTTAGACCTGGTTTAGATCTAGTTTTAGTCCTGGTTTAGTTTCGAGCAATGAGGGAAATTACCGAAAACAAAATAAAAAAATAAAAATAAAAATAATGTGAAAACAGGAAAATATCGCCATGTAATCCATTTATTTGAACAAAGTAACTGTAATCCAATTACCACTCACTGAAACAGTAACTGTAACTGAATACAGTTACTCATCATTTGTACTCTGATTACTCCAGTACATGTTGCTGTGGTTGATGTCGTTGTGTCTCCAGTGTCACATGTGGGACACTTTTGGACCGTTTCATGTTCACACTGGAGTCACATACAAGTCACATTTAACTGGAAATGTGAACGAGCTCGAAAAAACATCAGATTTCACCAAAAAATCTAAATTGAGCGTTAAACCTGCAGACTGAACGGAGACTTAGTTTTTGTGTTCATTTGTGCTCAGTCGTCTCAGTCTTTGTCTTTATAAGGTTAAAGTTTAAATGTGAAACAGTTGAGTGGCGCAGACGTAACAGATCCTCACACACAAGACGAGAACCTCTCCACACTTCACCAAGAACATTTAAAGGTCGTATGGAGGATTTTTTTGTTTTGTTTCAAATTGTCAATGAAAGTTTAAAATACCATTACAGAGACGCAGCAGCTTTGTAATTATGATGACCAAAAAAGAAAAAAAGAATGAAAATCCATCAACTGTGGACGTGTTGAGGCCAGATAAACATCAGCCAATAGAAAACGAGGCTGCCTCTTTATCTATTGGCTGTTAGGTCGTCAATCAAACTCCCTACGTTTCGAGTGTCACAGGGATTTCGTGGTTTTCACAGCGGTTCTGAGAGGCTTTTTAAAACTGTAGTTTCCTCACAGTTTGCACAAAGTTTGTTGAGACGGCGGACGAGAATCCACGACCAGTTCGCCGCAAAAAAAAGTCAGTTTTTGAGGTCGCTGAAAGACGAAGAGAAGGGGAAAAGGAGCGAAGCCAAACTGAGGTGATTCTTGGAGATTCCTTCCAGCGATGGCGCGAATGAAGCGGTCGAAGGGTCTAAAAACTGATGCATCGGTCACTAAATTATTTCTCAACAGTGATTGTGAACGTGCACTGGCTGTAAACAAATGTGATTTCTAGAGTAAAGAGGCGGGAGGAGATGTTTCTACTGAAGGAGCTGCACAACATTTGAAAAAGGACTGTCGCTGCAGCCTCTTTCCTTCAAAAATCCTCCATACAACCTTTAATATCGAATCACAGCGAGAAGAAGTCACAGAAACACAAACCACCAACAAAAGTCACACTTCTGCTCCAAAAACCGTTGAGTGTGGTGAACGGACACACACACGTGGTCCGTGTGCGCCTCAGCCTGGCGGGGGGGGAACGGGCTCTTCTGATTGGTCGTTTGTCCGCAGCGCACGGCGGCGCGGTGAGGGGCGTGGCCACAGACCTCCTGAATCAGCTGACCGTCTCCGCGGGCTCTGATTGGCTGCTCAGGTTCTGGAGATTCAAAACAAAGAAACTGGAACATGAACTACAACTCCCATCAGCCCCTGCTGCCCTGCGCCTGCACCGAGACAGGTACAGACCAGTCCTGGTTTAGTCCTGGTTTAGTCCTGGTTTAGTCCTGGTTCAGTCCTGGTTTAGTCCTGGTTTAGTCCTGGTTTAGATCTGGTTCAGTCCTGGTTCAGTCCTGGTTCAGTTCTGGTTTAGTCCTGGTTTAGTCCTGGTTCAGTTCTGGTTCAGTCCTGGTTTAGTCCTGGTTTAGTTCTGGTTCAGTTCTGGTTCAGTCTGGTTTAGTCTGGTTTAGTCTGGTTCAGTCTGGTTCAGTCTGGT
>NW_026571290.1:103000-110500 GCF_026225935.1 Boleophthalmus pectinirostris
ACACACACACACACACACACACACACACAACACACACACACACACAACACACACACACACACAACCACACACACACACACACAACACACACAACACACACACACACACACACACACACACACACACACACACACACACACACACACACACACACACAACCACACACACACACACACACACACACACACACACACACACACACACACACACACACACACACACACACACACACACACACACACACACACACACACACACACACACACACACACATACCACACACACACACACACACACACACACACACACACACACACACACACACACACACACAACACACACACACACACACACACAGAACCACTCAGACAGAACCTCAGGTGTGTCTGGAACATTGACTCCGCCCCTCTGTCTCAGGACCAATCGCAGCCTGTGTGGCCCAGTGGGACTCCGCCCCCTGCCCTCGGACTTCCAGCCGACCAATGAGACGCTGCCGTGCGCGCGGCCGGAGGAGGAGCAGGAAGTGACGTCGCCGCAGGACGACGACGCGTTCGTGTCACGTGATCAGTTGGGGGCGGAGCTCGTCACACTGAGTCTCCTCCCAGAGTCAAGATGGAGGACGCTGCTGCAGCTGGACGCCATCAAGGTCACGCTCTGACCCCTGACCCCCCCCCTGACCCCTGACCCCCCGACCCCCCCAACCTCTGACCCTCCTGACCCCTCTGACCTCTGACCCTGTGTTCTGTTTTCAGAAGCGGAACAAACCGTTGGCGCCTCCTGTGGCTCCGCCCACCGCGCCCTTCTTCTTACCCACAATCCCCGGCCTCACGCCTCAGTTCAGTGTTCCCACGGCAACGGACGCCGACGCCCAGGTGACACGGAACATGGTTTAGTCCTGGTTTAGTCCTGGTTTAGACCTGGTTTAGACCTGGTTTAGTCCTGGTTTAGACCTGGTTTAGACCTGGTTTAGACCTGGTTTAGTCCTGGTTTAGTCCTGGTTTAGTTCTGGTTTAGACCTGGTTTTGGTTTAGACCTGGTTTTAGTCCTGGTTTAGTTCCTGGTTTAGTCTGGTTTAGACCTGGTTTAGTCCTGGTTTAAGACCTGGTTTAGTCCTGGTTTAGACCTGGTTTAGTCCTGGTTTAGTTCTGGTTTAGACCTGGTTTAGTCCTGGTTTACCTGGTTTAGACCTGGTTTAGACCTGGTTTAGACTGGTTTAGTCCTGGTTTTAGTCTGGTTTAGACCTGGTTTAGTCCTGGTTTAGTTTTCTGGTTTAGACCTGGTTTAGTCCTGGTTTAGTCCTGGTTTAGTCCTGTTTAGTCCTGGTTTAGTCTGGTTTAGTTCTGGTTTAGTAGTCCTGGTTTAGTCCTGGTTAGTTCTGGTTTAGTCCTGGTTTAGTCCTGGTTTAGTTCTGGTTTAGTTCTGGTTTAGTTCTGGTTTAGTCCTGGTTCAGTCCTGGTTTAGTCCTGGTCTAGTTCTGGTTTAGTCCTGGTTTAGTTCTGGTTTAGTCCTGGTTTAGTCCTGGTTTAGTTCTGGTTTAGTCCTGGTTTAGTTCTGGTTTAGTTCTGGTTTAGTCCTGGTTTAGTCCTGGTTTAGTTCTGGTCTAGTTCTGGTTTAGTTCTGGTTTAGTCCTGGTTTAGTCCTGGTCTAGTTCTGGTTCAGTCCTGGTTTAGTTCTGGTTTAGTCCTGGTTCAGTTCTGGTCTAGTTCTGGTCTAGTTCTGGTTTAGTTCTGGTTTAGTTCTGGTTTAGTCCTGGTTCAGTCCTGGTTTAGTTCTGGTTTGGTCCTGGTTCAGTCCTGGTTTAGTTCTGGTTTAGTCCTGGTTTAGTCCTGGTTTAGTTCTGGTTTAGTCCTGGTTTAGTTCTGGTTTAGTCCTGGTCTAGTTCTGGTTTAGTCCTGGTTTAGTTCTGGTTTAGTTCTGGTTTAGTCCTGGTTTAGTTCTGGTTTAGTTCTGGTTCAGTCCTGGTTTAGTTCTGGTTTAGTTCTGGTTTAGTCCTGGTTTAGTTCTGGTTCAGTCCTGGTTCAGTCCTGGTTTAGTTCTGGTCTAGTCCTGGTCTAGTCCTGGTCTAGTTCTGGTTTAGTCCTGGTTTAGTTCTGGTTTAGTCCTGGTTCAGTTCTGGTTTAGTTCTGGTTTAGTTCTGGTTTAGTTCTGGTTTAGTCCTGGTTTAGTCCTGGTTCAGTCCTGGTTCAGTCCTGGTTCAGTCCTGGTTTAGTTCTGGTTTAGTCCTGGTCTAGTTCTGGTTTAGTTCTGGTTTAGTCCTGGTTCAGTCCTGGTTTAGTTCTGGTTTAGTCCTGGTTCAGTTCTGGTTTAGTTCTGGTTTAGTTCTGGTTTAGTCCTGGTTCAGTCCTGGTTTAGTTCTGGTTTAGTTCTGGTTTAGTCCTGGTTCAGTCCTGGTTTAGTCCTGGTCTAGTCCTGGTCTAGTTCTGGTTTAGTCCTGGTCTAGTCCTGGTTTAGTCCTGGTCTAGTCCTGGTCTAGTTCTGGTTCAGTCCTGGTTTAGTTCTGGTTTAGTTCTGGTCTAGTTCTGGTTCAGTCCTGGTTTAGTCCTGGTTTAGTTCTGGTCTAGTCCTGGTCTAGTTCTGGTTCAGTCCTGGTTTAGTCCTGGTTTAGTTCTGGTCTAGTCCTGGTCTAGTTCTGGTTCAGTCCTGGTTTAGTCCTGGTTTAGTTCTGGTCTAGTCTGGTCTAGTTCTGGTTTAGTTCTGGTTCAGTCCTGGTTTAGTTCTGGTTTAGTCCTGGTTAGTTCTGGTTCAGTCCTGGTTTAGTCCTGGTTTAGTTCTGGTTCTAGTCCTGGTCTAGTTCTGGTTTAGTCCTGGTTTAGTTCTGGTTTAGTCTGGTTTAGTCTGGTCTAGTTCTGTTTGGTTTAGTTCTGGTTTAGTCCTGGTTTAGTTCTGGTTTAGTTCTGGTTTAGTCCTGGTTAGTTTGGTTTAGTTCTGGTTAGTCCTGGTTCAGTCCTGGTTGGTTTAGTTCTGGTTTAGTCCTGGTTCAGTCCTGGTTTAGTTCTGGTTTTAGTTCTGGTTTAGTTCTGGTTTAGTTCTGGTTTAGTCCTGGTTTAGTCTGGTCTGGTTTAGTCCTGGTCTAGTCCTGGTTAGTTCTGGTTTAGTCCTGGTCTAGTCCTGGTTTAGTCCTGGTTAGTTTCTGGTTCAGTCCTGGTTTAGTTCTGGTTTAGTTCTGGTTTAGTCCTGGTCTAGTTCTGGTTCAGTCCTGGTTTAGTCCTGGTTTAGTTCTGGTCTAGTCCTGGTTAGTTCTGGTTTCAGTCCTGGTTTAGTCCTGGTTTAGTCTGGTCTCTGGTCTAGTCTGGTTCCTGGTTTAGTCCTGGTTTAGTTCTGGTTAGTCCTGGTTAGTTCTAGTTCTGGTTCAGTCCTGGTTTAGTCCTGGTTTAGTTCTGGGTTTAGTCCTGGTTTAGTTCTGGTTCAGTCCTGGTTTAGTCCTGGTTTAGTTCTGGTTTAGTTCTGGTTTAGTCCTGGTTTAGTTCAGTTCCTGGTTTAGTCCTGGTTTAGTTCTGGTTTCAGTTTGTTTAGTCCTGGTTTAGTCCTGGTTTAGTTCTGGTTTAGTCCTGGTTTAGTCCTGGTTTAGTCCTGGTTTAGTCCTGGTTAGTTCTGGAGTTCTGGTTTAGTTCAGTCCTGGTTTAGTCTGGTTTAGTCCTGTTAGTTCTGGTCTAGTCTGGTTTTCTGGTTCAGTCCTGGTTTAGTCCTGGTTTAGTTCTGGTCTAGTCCTGGTCTAGTTCTGGTTCAGTCCTGGTTTAGTCCTGGTTTAGTTCTGGTTTAGTTCTGGTTTAGTCCTGGTCTAGTTCTGGTTCAGTCCTGGTTTAGTCCTGGTTTAGTTCTGGTCTAGTCCTGGTCTAGTTCTGGTTCAGTCCTGGTTTAGTCCTGGTTTAGTTCTGGTTTAGTTCTGGTTTAGTCCTGGTTTAGTCCTGGTTTAGTCTGCTGGTCTAGTTCTGGTTCAGTTCTGGTTTAGTCCTGGTTTAGTTCTGGTCTAGTCCTGGTCTAGTTCTGTTTAGTTCTGGTTTAGTTCTGGTTTAGTCCTGGTCTAGTTCTGGTTAGTTCTGGTTCAGTCCTGGTTTAGTTTCTGGTTTAGTTCTGGTTTAGTTCTGGTTTAGTCCTGGTTTAGTTCTGGTTTAGTCCTGGTTTAGTTCTGGTTTAGTTCTGGTTTAGTTCTGGTTCTGGTTTAGTCCTGGTTTAGTTCTGGTTTAGTCCTCTGGTTTAGTAGTCCTGGTTTAGTTCCTGGTTTAGTCCTGGTTTAGTTCTGGTTCAGTCCTGGTTTAGTTGGTCTAGTCTGGTTCAGTCCTGGTTTAGTTCTGGTTTAGTTGTTCTGGTTTAGTCCTGTTTAGTCCTGGTTTAGTCCTGGTTTAGTTCTGGTTTAGTTCTGGTTTAGTTCCTGGTTTTTAGTTCTGGTTTAGTCCTGGTTTAGTTCCTGGTTTTCAGTCCTGGTTTAGTTCTGGTTTAGTCCTGGTTTAGTCCTGGTCTGGTTTAGTTCTGGTTTAGTCCTGGTTAGTCTGGTTTAGTCCTGGTTTAGTTCTGGTTTAGTTCTGGTTTAGTCCTCTGGTTTAGTTCCTGGTTTAGTCTGGTTCTGGTTTAGTCCTGGTTTAGTCCTGGTTTAGTTCTGGTTCAGTCCTGGTTTTCTGGTTTAGTCCTGGTTTAGTCTGGTTTAGTTCTGGTTTAGTCCTGGTTTGGTTTAGTCCTGGTTTAGTCCTGTCTAGTTCCTGGTTTAGTTCTGGTTCAGTCCTGGTTTAGTTCTGGTTTAGTTCTGGTTTAGTCCTGGTTTAGTTGGTTTAGTTCTGGTTTAGTAGTCCTGGTTTAGTCCTGGTTTAGTTCTGGTTTAGTCCTGGTTCAGTCCTGGTTTAGTCCTGGTTTAGTTCTGGTTTAGTTCTGGTTCAGTCCTGGTTTGACTCTCAGCTAATCACGTGCTTCTGTCTGATCACATGATGCAGTCGAAGGTGGTGACCTGGGGCGCTCTGGGTCAGAGGTCAGAGTTCAGCCGTGCACTGGAGGACGCCGCGACCTCCGGAGACTGTGAGTGACCCCTGACCCCCGACCCCAAAGGTCAGGGGTCATCAGTTCAAACTTCCTTCTGTTTCAGTCGCACTTCCTGTTTCGCTGCTGAGGAAAAGTGGGCCGTCCTTCGTCTCCTTGGAGATTTCTGACCTATCGGCCAAAGGGGGCGTGGCCTTCCTCCGGATGATTGACGGCATGCTGCGGAGTGGGCGGGACTTCGACCTGGCGCACGGTTACCTCGCCCTCTTCCTGAAGGTTCGGCCAATCAGAGCGCGGCTCGGAGCGTCTTTGTCGTTCTAAACGTTTGTTCTTTGTTCTCCAGACTCACCTGAGGAACGTGTCACGTGACCCCGTCGCCGTGGAGACGCTGCTCCGCCTCTCCCCTCGCCTGGAGCAGGTGTGGGCGGAGCTTAGAGCCTCGTTGGACCAATCCCTGTGTCTGCTGTCGTACGCCAAGAGCGCCCTGATTTAGTACAGAGCGAGAGACCCCGCCCCCGCCGAGAGCGAGAGACCCCGCCCCGCCGAGAGCGAGAGACCCCGCCCCCGCCGAGAGCGAGAGACCCCGCCCCCGCCGACAGCGAGAGACCCCGCCCCCGCCGAGAGCGAGAGACCCCGCCCCCCCCCCCCCCCGCCGAGCGAGAGACCCCGCCCCCGCCGAGAGCGAGAGACCCCGCCCCCGCCGAGAGCGAGAGAGACCCCGCCCCCGCCGCTTTAGTTTGGAGTCTTTTTGTGTTTAATAAAAGAAAAATCTGTAACTTGACTCAGTTTTCCACTTTAAACTCCCGAGACACACGGGCCTCCTGACCCCGCCCACGGGCCTCCTGACCCCGCCCACACTGTACCTGCTCTTTAAATGTTTTGTGAAAAATAAATGTTTTTGTACCTTTCATGTTTTCCTGTTGTTCTTCACAAACATGAACTTTTACATGGTACGAGGCTCCGCCCACAATTCTCCATAAATACACGACACAAAACTGAACAGAGCGACTGGACAAACCTGACGCTCTGAAGGGGGAGGGACTCAGCACAGAGAGAGAAGAGGAACAACTCAGAGCGACAAAAACTAAAGTGAAACTTAGAAAACATTTTCAAACAATAAAAGGAACAAAACGACAAAAATACGACAAACCCCAAACCCAAACCCAAACCCCAAACCCCTCTAATGCCCCAGAGTAAAAACCCCAGAGTAAAAACCTCAGAGTAAAAACCTCAGAGTAAAAACCTCAGAGTAAAAACCTCAGAGTAAAAACCTCAGAGTAAAAACCTCAGAGTAAAAACCCCAGAGTAAAAACCTCAGAGTAAAAACCTCAGAGTAAAAACCTCAGAGTAAAAACCTCAGAGGACTTCCGGTCCTGTCTGGACAGACAGGTGCGCTCCTGCTCTGATATTTTCTGAGTTAAATCCTGTTGCACATTTCATTTTAACACCAGCGCTCGGATCGTTGTCTTTGATAAGGAGAGACAAAACCAACGAAGAGGAAAACTGTAACACAGTCGAAGCTTTTCTGACTTCGGGAAAATCTGTCGAGCTAAAACCGAGCAAAGAAGCAACGAGCCAAACTAAAGCCACAGCACCGCCCCCGCGGCAGCTCAACTGAACTCAAACTCTTTAAGGACGAAATCCTGAAGGCGACGTGGGACTTAAAGCAAGAGTTTAACGGTAAACTGAATGTCTTTCTAAAGGCATCAGAGGAAACGAACAAACAAGTCAGTGACTGCACCAACAGGATCGGACAAGCGGAGGCGCGTCTCTGCGGTTCAGGACGAGTGCGGCTCACTCAAGGACAGGCTGGAAAAGTTGGAAAAGAGGAACCGGGTCCTGGAGGATAAGTTCATTGACATGGAAACCAGATCGCGCTTGAATAACGTACGACTCGTGGGAGAGACAGAGGGAGCGCAGGGCCCGGACTCCTGCTCGTGATACCAGATGTGCTGGATATGACACCGAGCCAAGAGAAGCACAGGACGTCCACCAAGATCTAATCATGAAGTTCCTCAAATATAAACAGAAAGTCGCCGTGATGAAAGCTGCAAGAACGAAGGGGGACGTCCTCTACAAGAAGATCAGCGTGCGGCTCTGCAGACACAGAGGAGGCAGTGTGGTTCAGTGCGACTGGGACTGAGGCATGGATCCAGACCACCTGCTGCTGCTGGGAACATACAGAGAACGAACGCTCACATTTAACACGGCGTCACAAGTGCAGGAGTTCATCCACCGCGCTGAAGGGGACAGTTCTGATCAGTGAGGTTAAGATGCACTGCAGTGTCTGTTATTTCATTAACGTCCTGTTCTGTCCTTAAAGTTTAAAAGTTAAAGCTGTGCACATCATGTTTATTGTCCCTGCTGGAATTTGGTTTGGCATTTTTATATTAGAGCACAATAATCTAATCTATTATTAATAAAAAATAAAAATAAAAAGCAGGGGAGCTTTTGAAGTTAGCGATTTTTTTGTCTTTCTTTTTCCACCAACGGTGCCAGAACAGTTAGGGGCATTGATCTGGGTTTGGGATTTAT
>NW_026571290.1:115500-125500 GCF_026225935.1 Boleophthalmus pectinirostris
GATGTCATCCTTTTCATTTCAAACATGAGTAGAACAATTCCGGTTCTCTTCAAATTGATAGGGAACTTTGGTAAGATTTCTGGATGCACTATTAATAATACCAAGTCCTCAATTCTATGACTTGATGAAAAGGAAGCCAGTGATCCCGACCCGCAGACTCGTTCCTTTAGAGCAGTGGATCACTTCACATATTTACACATAGAAATCAGACACAAACTGGATTCTGTGGTCAGGGTTAAATCTGAATCTGATGAATGAAGAACAGAGTCTGTTGATTGGTGGATATTATTACCTTTGTCCTTAATTGGAAGAATTAATGTTATTAAAACGAATATGCTCCCCAAAATGTTATATTTGTTTCAGAATGTGCCCGATGATTTTTTTGCAAAGATAAAAAAACAATTTATTGCATTTATTTGGAAAAATGATAAAGCTCGAATTCGGTTTTCCTTAATGCATTTGCCATAAAACCAGGGAGGTTTAAAGTGTCCAAATATAATGTGGAAATATTGGGCTACACAATTAAGATCAATCAAATTTTATTTTGAAACTAATAATGCCCCAGTGGAAAGAAATGGAATCAGGTGGTCTGGATCTACCATTACCACATTATCTTTACTCTGATAAGATTTCCAACCTGATAAAAAAAACTACAAATCCAGTTGTTAAACCTATGATAAAAATCTGGTTTATGGTTCGTAATTATGTTAAGGAGACGAGTAACTTGTCTTTGTGCATCTCAGTTTGGGGAAACCAGCGCTTCATCCCTGAGGACAGATTTGGTCTTTCAAGTTTGGGCGTCAAAGGGATTAAAGTCAGTACAGGATTTATTTATGCCAAACTCAGAATCATGAATGTCTTTTGAGGATATGATATGCAAGTTCAAAATGGATAGAAAATACTTTTTTAAATTCTTTCAACTAAGGAGTTTTATTAGAACCAATCAAGGTAATCAATTAACTAGACCGAAAAAAACGTCATTGGAAACAATCATCTGTAAAACTAGTCAGAGTAAAGCTCCATATCAGAGCTGTTCGACCTTTTACTGTCTCATTCAAGTGAAAACTCTGACTCTAAACTCAGGGCATGAGGATCTCAAATCAAATTAGTCAAAGAGGATTGGGAATCAGCCTGTAGCAAAGCTCACAAACAGTTCATTAATACTCGATTTAAGCTTCTGCGATATAAGTGGCTCATGAGAACATCTGTAACCCCAGTCAAACTGAACCTTTCTAACCGTAACATAACAGATATTTGGAGCAAGTGGCTGATGCTGAAGGAACTCTTCTCCACTGCCTGTGGGAATGTCCTGAAACAGGACTGTTCTGGGAGGAGGTCAGAAAAGTGGTGGAGATGATTGTTTCTAAGAAGATTCCAACAAATCCTGTTATGTTTATTTTAGGTTTATATCCCAAAAAGCACAAGTTTACGAAGAGTGAACAGATTATGATTAATATGTGTTTTCTACAAGCAAAAAGAACAGTTCCAATGTTTTGGAAAAAAAACTTGTATTTCCAGGTTTGTGCACTGGGTAAAACAGACGCTCAGAGTTTTTCACATGGATTAGGAAAGGAAAGTTGAAACAGTTTGACGAGTTGTGGGCTTGTGGGAAATTATGTGTTGTTCATGCTAAATTCACCTAATATTATGGACTTTAGAATAACAACAGGGTGGAAAACACGTATGATTATCTGTAGGTCTATATAACATGTTATTTCTGTACTTTGAGTGTCATAAAGAACATGTTTTTCTGGACTTTGAGATGCCACGAAGCAGAAAAACTGACATATGTGGTCCCCGTGACATGTTTCCACCCATGATAAGCTGCACTGGGTCAGCAGTATTGTTCATTTTCTTGCTGTTTATGCTAAATCAACAAGTTAATGTTTTGTCAAGATGTAGTATAAAACTACCCCTGATTTTGAGTTGGTCAGAGGCGTCGTCCGGGGTGACAGTTGTACTTGGTAATCAACTTGAATCTCTCAATGGAAATGCTGAAATAAAGTGGCCTGTTCTCTCGGATTCTCCATCTCCTGTGCTTCTTTTTAGGACACGCATGGAACCTTCCGAAAAAACCCACAAGTGGTGACCCCGACGTGATTTGACAGAGTAATGTCTGCAAACGATGCCTCCCACGAAATCCTGGAAGTAAAGACACGAAGAACATGTTCCCAAAAGAAGGTTTGACAGCGACCTTTGTTGTTTCAGAATTCCTGTCAGATTGGCTAAATGTAAAAACTAGAAATTGTGGTTTACTTCTTGGGACTTTTGTGTGATCAATTTAAAAATTAATGGAAAACTAATTATCGCATGTTATGCTTCATGGAAAAGAAAAAAGCAAAAGCTCGAATCCGTGTTAAAAGGCTTCACGTAGAAAATAAGCCAGAAGTTAATTGTTAATTGTTAATTGAGATTGAAAACAAAACCAATAGTATGTTTAGGCTTTAATCACATAAAGCGTAATTAAGAAAGTTATTGATTTTATAAAGGTTCCGTGTTATCCTTCACGAGAGACAAGAAAGGAGGTTTTATAAGGAAATTTATTTGCGGTTAAACTTTTTTACGCAGAGAAAAAACTAAACTTTTAATGGAGTTTATATTTAAAAAAGAATAAAAAACTTAAGTTGCGCACAAAAAGTAGAACACGAAGAAAGGAGTCAGATTTAATATAGAGACAAAAGAGTAGAACCAATTAAAAAACAGTACTGTAAAATAAAATCTAAATTGTTATGACAAAAAGTATTAGTGGTTTTATTTAAATTATGAGTCTAAAAAGAAACCGAACCTGTTCAAGGAAAGTTGAACATGAACATGAAATTATAAATGACCGAAGGTCTAAAAGAAACGAGCCTGTTCAAACCAACATGAAATTATATGAATTGACCGAAGGTCAATAGAACAAGTGAACCCTGCGAAGCAGAGAGTGTGTCGCCCACGGCAACACATGAGCAACTAAGAAATAAGTCACCTTTAAAACTGTAACAGTCTCAACTTTAAATTTGTAGCACTAAAAGCCACGTTTGCAAGAAACAAGTCAAATAAGTTTAATAAGTTTAATAAATGTTATTAGTGAATCTGATATAACCATGAAATAGTTAAAGAAGTAACCAGTTCACAAGTACCAGCATTATGTAATCAGAGTACAAATTATGAGTAACTGTGCTCAGTTACAGTTACTGTCTCAATGAGTGGTAACTGGATTACAGTTACTTTGTTAAAAATGAAATAAATTACTTGCAGTATTTTCCTGTTTTTACATTTGGGACTGAACTGGGTCTGAGTCAGGACTAGACCAGGTCTGAGTCAGGACTAGACCAGGTCTAAACTAAGATAAGATACCAAACAGTACAATAACAGTGAAGCGGCAGTAAACTCACATAGGAAGCATTTTTCTATCAATAATTTCAATAGGCTTAAGGAAAAACTGAGGTTTTATTGTCTTCAAGTAGATAAAACATTCCACACCAAGATATTCTGGTCTCTTGTTATTTTAGAACAAACAGTTGTTTATCTATGGAAATTTAGGTTTAATAATTAAATAAGAACAAACAAGAATTTGCAGGATGTGGTTGCTCCATTTGTGTAGTTTTAAAACCAAGATAATATCAAGTAATTCAAAGTATTCAGATAAAGTTACTTTAAGAAATCTTAATTAATTCTGGGCTATGTAATCTGTAATCTGGACTCTGTAAGGGAATATGTTTTAAAAGTGACCCTCCCAACACTAAAATAACTGAATGCAGTAAATATAACGCAGAATCTTTGTCCTTCAAACTCATCTAATATTGCCAAAATACTAAAAGATCTAAAAGAAGAATATGACATATTAAAAACGATGTTGAAAGGAAGTTTTGGTGGCATTTTATTGTGGGGTACATTGTTGTTATGGCTGCCCGCTGGTTGGGATGATGGTAAATGATTGATTTGTTGTCCATTGGCGTTTGCTCGGCTTTTGTCAGTGTCTGATTCCCCATGAGGTTGTTTTGCTTGTTGTCTGGGCATTTTGCGTGCGCTCACCTGTGGGCGTTACTTGCCGCTACTTTTCGATGCGACACTGGCTCCTCGTATGTGAGTTCAGTTCATCTGCGGGAGCGGTTTGGTGTCGTGTTGATGAGCGGTGGTGGGAGGCGCGTGTGCAGGGGGCGTATGTGCTGGTGTCCGGCTGATGGCGGAGTGGGTTTGTGGGGTTTTTTGACGCTGGTTCGCGCTGTGGGAGGTGAAATGCTGATGTTGCTTAAACTGCTTAAACTGCATTGTATATTTGCTTTAGATTTGTTCAAAAGTGCTCCGTTTTAAATTTAACTAAACATGTTCAATTGTGTTTATGGTAAAGAGTAAGTTTACCAATTTGCTTGATTGAAGATGCTTATTTATGGTTTAAATAAAATGATGGGCTATTGCTGAAGTTTCTGAAACAGCGTGGTTAATTGTTGAAAGCTTTGTCGGCTTGATTCAATTAATGCTGTGACTTTAAGCTTGGTAATGGCCTGTTGTTCCATGTTGAAATAATAAATCCGTGTAATAACACAGTAAACGGAGCATTTTTGATTAAATACAGCATTTCATTTCTCAACGGTGTCGGGCTGAGCGGGGGCTGATGGTTAACAATTCGTAACTGTTGAAGGTTATTAAAAATTGATGAATGTGCCCTGGATTATAAGGTTACCAAATGTAGCTGATCATTTTGTGTTAAAATTTGAAAACATTCTTAAAACTTATAATCCGTACAGTTTAAAATTGCGATGTTTAGTTAAAAAGTCATATACAACATTCTCTTGTTGCACTTATGGTTGTTATATAGACCTGATATTAGTGTTTATCCCTGGACCTTAAACCTGTTTTTAGTTGACATGATACAAAATAAGTTTACTTGTTTGAAAACCGTCTCTTAATGTTGATCTATAAAATAAAATTGCGTTGTTTATAATGTTTAGATTTAGATGTTGTGAATTCTGGTTTTGGAGGAGCAGATGGTGTCGATATTTCAGACCTGATTTGGTCCTGGTTTAGTTTTGTTTGGACCTTGCGTGGACCAGTTTTGGACTTGGTTGGGTTCAGGCTCAGATCTGGTTTAGACCTGGTCTGTACCTGACTTGGTCCAGCTTTGGTCCGGACTTGGTCCTATTCTGGTCCAGTTTTGGTTCTATTCCATTCTAAGTCTAAATTTAGTTTGAGTTTAGCACTGTTCATGTCCAGGTGTGGTTTAATCTGGTCTAGCCTTAGTTTAATTTTAGTCCAGGGGTAGTTCTAGTTTAGTTCAGCTTTAGTCCTAATTAGATCCTGGCCTAGTTCTGTTTCAGAAGTAGTCTTAGTTTAGTTCTGGTTTGATCCACTCTGCCTCTCCAAGCCTGAATTTCGCTCACATTTTAATTTTTGATCTCAGTATTTTCCGTACAGTTATGCTTCTCTTATAAGTCCACTTTAAATAGTTCAACGTGTTTTATCAATTTATGCCGAGTATCTTGACAAAATTGCAATAATAGTTAAAAGGTTTTTTCATTCTGAAGTTCATATTCTGTTTCTGGCTCGTCCCAAATCTAGTATCTAAAACAGGGTTATCACTAAAATAATTATTAGGAAAACTAAAATAAAAAGGGAAATTAAAATGTTTAAGTTGACCCATGACTTAGTCTCAGATTAAACTTGAGGTTAATACTCTTGCATTGAAATAAAATGGTTAGACAGAAAATTGATTAATGATTGTGAAATAACACTGTTATTTCAAAAACAAACTAAAATTGTTAAAATAATTTGTAATTAAATAATCTCAAACAAAACTATAAAAAGATAATGCTGGCTCCTAAAATAATACTTCAAAATTATCTAAGATACATTTCTTTTTCTCTCTGTGAAATAAAATAACTCATAAAACAAAAACTAAGAAGAGGAATCTCAAGGAAACAAGTCATTCCAAAACAATTATCGACCAGTTTAACATGGAACAAATTTCAAGCAAAACCAAAATAGTGATTCACCACTAAAATAATAAGACTCAATCCAAAGAATTAAAACAATAACCAGTTGATAACAACAGCAGCTGAAAAAGATAACACTATAATTGATAACACAGAAGTCCCAAAGGTGTCACAATGTCTCAGTTTGTTACATTGAACCAGTTGAAGGCTTCTGGAACAGCAAGGTGCTGGAAGAAGAAGCTGACCCAAAGAGCCCAAGCAAATCTGTTTACCATCCAAGATGTGAGGAGACATTACGATATGCAACAAACATACCATCTGAAAATGAAGGATGCCATCCCCAGATGATGAAGAAGACGCCCCCCCACCATATCAAAGTGCCACTAACAAAAGCCCAAAACTCAGAACACCCTCCACTTCTATGATGCCATCCGATCCAGGGACATGTCGGCCTCCCAAAATAACTCATAAAGTGATTGGAGGAGAGTTGGCGCTAACATCTGTTGGAGGCCCTACAAGAAACTAGAAGAAAAAATCAAATCTGTCCAAAGCCAAGTGTCTGCATTGACTCACATAATAGAAACAGAGAAGATGCTGAGACGAGTGGAGGAAGAGAGTCAAAACGAAAGACACGTGAGAAGACAATACATGACAGATCAAGACGATGAAAAGACATCAGTTGACCTGGACGGAGACACAAGGATGAAGAAAAGTGGAAGTTCGTTTCCAAGGACAAAGAAGGATGGACCAAGGGGTGTCACGGCAGAAGTCCTGAGGAGACAGAGTGACGAACCCTACTCTGTTAATGGAACATTCACTGGAACGGTCTCTGACACTGACTATGAAGAAGCATACATCAGTGGAACGGTCTCTGACACTGACTATGAAGAAGCATACATCAGTGGAACGGTCTCTGACACTGACTATGAAGAAGCATACATCAGTGGAACGGTCTCTGACACTGACTATGAAGAAGCATACATCAGTGGAACGGTCGACCCCCTAAAATCAAGACAACCATATATCAGTGACACGGATGACCTGAAGTTACAGAAGGGAGAAGAATCTGCAAAGGTCTGCCCAATAAGAATGGATGGTCGACAGATTGTTTACATGCCATTTTCACTCAAGGACTGGAGTGACCTGATGCTCACACTGCCGAACCTGACCAGAGGAGGTGTACCATGGATGAGAGCCTCCTGAAACAAACAGCTGGAGACAAACTGTGTTGGGGAGACATACAAGCTGCCCTGATCAAAGCTGCTGATGAAACAGTTGCCAGAAACATCAAGAGCTACTGAAGAAAGAACAAGAATGCAGCTACAGAATAACTACCCCCATTCATATCTTCCGTGATGCCCTGGAGGCAGAACTCAGGACAAGATTTCCATGTATTGTCACTGACGAGCTGTTGTCCATGCAGATGCGAGATAACGACGATTATTACAGCTACAAGCAGCGGGCCACCAATCTATACCATGACGTAACCGGAGAACAGATGGAAGTCGGAACTGGAATGTCAGTCATGTTCCGATCTGCGCTGGTGAAAGGCATGAAATCAGTCCAAGACGCCCTACAGAATATCATGGGGCTATACAACAAATCTGAAGAAGGATTCGATGCCCATTGCAACCACCAGGTAACCAAGTGGCAGAAAGATAAGAAGGAGGCTGAAGAAAAGAAACAAGAACTGGAGCTGACCGCTGTGAAACTGCAACTACAAAAATATCAAGCGGAACTAAAGGAGAAGAAGAAAGAACCAATTCAGATGAACTCATCTCCTCTGGATCTTGGAGGATGAAGATGGAGAAGATCAATCGAGTCCAGATGTGGCTGAATGCAGAGGACCTGAAGACGCACCTCGACCGCCGTCCGCTACTGGGGCTCCAGCAGAGGAGGGGAAGAAAAGGGGGAGATAATTTAAAAGGAGAGTACAGGCCATGATTTATGAGAAATGTTCAATGTCTATCTTTGATGATGCTCATTTCTTTTTGCTTTATTTGTTTTGTTTTAGTCCCTATCAATAGAAGCTTTGAAACCACTACTGACCTCGGACAGTCAACAAGCAAAATGACAAGCCACGACATGGAGTTGGCAGACGACAAAAACAGTAAGACACAAGGAGCACAGAAAAGGGTAAAAAGGGGAGCACCAAAAATAGTAAAACTTTGCTACGAAGGACAAACTTGTAATATAGTATTTGATGTATGTGAAGTATTAGATTACATGCTCGGTTTACCAGCTATAGACCATGTATTAAATGTACAAGTGTCTGTAAAGACACTTGCCTGTCAAAAGAAAACAATTATGCAACAGAGATCAGAGTTATAGCCAGTACCGATGGACAGCAAAAACCAGCAGAAAATACTTTCAAAATTGACCCACAAAGAATTACTCTAATAAAAAATAGAAAAGATGATGCAGCTTTTCAAGCAGATTTAAAACATTGTAGAGAATCAATGACTCAACGATGCAATCCTCTGTTATTATTATACGATTGAAGCATTGGAAGGTATCGTTGAACAGTTAGGCCCTACCTCACTTATGGCTTGGCAAAATCGAATTGCCCTTGATTTGCTACTTGCCAAAGAATCATCTGTATGCAGCATGTTTGGAACTGAATGCTGTACCTATATACCAAACAACACATCCCCTGATGGAAAGATTATTAAAGCTTTGTCCAAACTCAAATCCTTGTCTGAGGAACTGGGTAGGAATTCTGGCGTATCTGAAGATACTTGGTGTAACTGGCTACAAAATATTTGGCCCTTGGACGTTTACCATAATATCCATATGTACCACTATACTGATTATATTAGCTGTTTTAGTTGTAATTGGATGTTGCATTATTCCATGTCTCAGATCACTAGTAGAACGATTAATTACTACTGCCTTAACACCAAATGCTCCCGTCTCCCAAACTGTGTTCCTCTGCTGATTCTCAGCTCTCACGTTCTGACTCCAATAATTGGGTTTGATTGAAACCCTACAAATTTATCCATTGATTAAATAGAGATAAAACCTTCCTGAGTATGTGCTCCTGGTCTCTTATTTTCGCTGTCCGAGTGTCATGTATTGATTATGTACTATGTTATTCAAGTATATTGTGTTAACAAGAATCTGGGAAATGTTATAAAAGAGCTAAAGCTAACAAAACATTTTTAAATTTTATTTTGTTCATATATGGGGATTTATTATGTGGAGGTAGCGTCTTGCTCCTCTTATTTTAGGTGGTGATTACATGTTTGATGTAATCAAAAGGGGGAATACTGTGGGAAATATTATGTGTTGTTCATGTTAATTCACCTAATATTATGGACTTTTAGAATAACAACAGGGTGGAAAACGTATGATTATCTGTAGGTCTATAGAACATGTTATTTCTGTACTTTGAGTGTCATAAAGAACATGTTTTTCTGGACTTTGAGATGCCACGAAGCAGAAAAACTGACATATGTGGACCCCGTGGCATGTTTCCACCCATGATAAGCTGCACTGGGTCAGCAGTATTGTTCATTTTCTTGCCGTTTATGCTAAATCAACAAGTTAATGTTTTGTCAAGATGTAGTATAAAGTTACCCCTGAGTTTGAGTTGGTCATTGAGGTGTTGTTCCGGGGTGACAGTTGTACTTGGTAATCAACTTGAATCTCTCAATGGAAATGTTGAAATAAAGTGGCCTGTTCTCTCGGATTCTCCATCTCCTGTGCTTCTTTTTAGGACACACATGGAACCTTCCAAAAAACCCCACAGGCTCCTCTGAAAAGTTTTGTAGGGAATCTTAATTTGACGGACGGTGCTGAAGATGATTGATACTTTTCTATAAACCTTTTGTTTTGATTTATTTCTATTATTTCTATATTTTTTATGTATGTATATATGTGTACATCTTACATTGTTGTGGTGTTTATATGTGTATATATGTTTTTATTTACTCATATTTGTTTTGGGGGAAAAATGTACGGATGCAATAACTTATGGTCATGATTGTGTGGTTGTGCTTTATAATGTAAAAAAACTAAAAAACATTGTTTAAAAACAAAACAAAAAAAACCTTCAGAGTAAAACCCTGTTTCTTGTCTCTCCT
>NW_026571290.1:130500-148000 GCF_026225935.1 Boleophthalmus pectinirostris
ATAATAAATATGTAAAAGTGTCAGACGTCCAGCACTTCCTCGGCCGTGCCGCCGCACCGCAGACGGTACCGACCCGTTCTCCAGCTGATCGTGGGATCCCAGAGCGCAGACAGGAAAATCTGCACGGCCATCGACTCCCGGATGAACCACGCCACCGCGAAGTCCAGCTTAGAGAAGCACGGAGCACCGCCCTGGAACGACAAGGGAGCCACAACTGAGCCACGACTGAGCCACGACTGAGCCGCGACTGAGCCGCGACGACTGAGCCGCGACAGAGCCGCGACGAGCTGAGCCGGCGACTGAGCCAGGACCGCGAGCCGCGACAGAGCCGCGACTGAGCCGCGACAGAGCCGCGACTGAGCCGCGACTGAGCCGCGACTGAGCCGCGACTGAGCCGCGACAGAGCCGCGACAGAGCCGCGACTGACCTGAGCCGCGACTGAGCCGACTGAGCCGACAGAGCCGACAGAGCCGCGACAGAGCCGCGACAGAGCCGCGACAGAGCCGCGACAGAGCCGCGACTGACCCAGGAGAGAGCCGCGACTGAGCCGCGACTGAGCCGCGACTGAGCCGCGACTGAGCCGCGACTGAGCCGCGACTGAGCCGCGACTGAGCCGCGACTGAGCCGCGACTGAGCCGACTGAGCCGCGACTGAGCCACGACTGAATCAGTAGTAGCTGTAGTAGCTGTAGTAGTTGTAGTAGTTGTAGTAGTTGTAGTAGTAGTAGCTGTAGTAGTTGTAGTAGTTGTAGTAGTTGTAGTAGCTGTAGTAGCTGTAGTAGCTGTAGTAGTTGTAGTAGTTGTAGTAGCTGTAGTAGCTGTAGTAGTTGTTGTAGTAGCTGTAGTAGCTGTAGTAGTTGTAGTAGCTGTAGTAGTTGTTGTAGTAGCTGTAGTAGCTGTAGTAGTCTGTAGTAGTTGTAGTTAGTAGTTGTAGTAGTTGTAGTAGCTGTAGTAGCTGTAGTAGTTGTAGTAGTTGTAGTAGTTGTAGTAGCTGTAGTAGCTGTGTAGTAGTTGTAGTAGTTGTAGTAGTTGTTGTAGTAGTTGTAGTGTAGTAGCTGTAGTAGTTGTAGTAGTTGTAGTAGTGTAGTAGCTGTAGTAGTTGTAGTAGTTGTAGTAGCTGTAGTAGTTGTAGTAGTTGTAGTGTAGTAGTTGTAGTAGCTGTAGTAGCTAGTTGTAGTAGTTAGTAGTTGTAGTAGCTGTAGTAGTGTAGTAGTAGTGTAGTAGTTGTAGTAGTAGTTGTAGTAGCTGTAGTAGCTGTAGTAGTGTAGTAGCTGTAGTAGTTGTAGTAGTTGTAGTAGCTGTAGTAGTTGTAGTAGTAGTTGTAGTAGCTGTAGTAGTAGTTGTAGTAGTTGTAGTAGCTGTAGTAGCTGTAGTAGTGTGTTGTAGTAGCTGTAGTAGTTGTTGTAGTAGCTGTAGTAGCTGTAGTAGTTGTAGTAGTTGTAGTAGCTGTAGTAGTTGTTGTAGTAGCTGTAGTAGCTGTAGTAGTTGTAGTAGTTGTAGTAGTAGCTGTAGTAGCTGTAGTAGCTGTAGTAGCTGTAGTAGTTGTAGTAGTAGTAGTTGTAGTAGCTGTAGTAGTTGTAGTAGTTGTAGTAGCTGTAGTAGTTGTAGTAGTTGTAGTAGCTGTAGTAGTTGTAGTAGTTTGTAGTAGCTGTAGTAGTTGTAGTAGCTGTAGTAGTTGTAGTAGCTGTAGTAGTTGTAGTAGTTGTAGTAGTTGTAGTAGCTGTAGTAGCTGTAGTAGTAGTTGTAGTAGCTGTAGTAGTTGTTGTAGTAGCTGTAGTAGTTGTTGTAGTAGCTGTAGTAGTTGTAGTAGCTAGTAGTTGTAGTAGTTGTAGTAGTTGTAGTAGTAGTAGCTGTAGTAGTTGTAGTAGTTGTAGTAGCTGTAGTAGTAGTAGCTGTAGTAGTTGTAGTAGTAGTAGTAGTAGTTGTAGTAGCTGTAGTAGCTGTAGTAGCTGTAGTAGTAGTAGCTGTAGTAGTTGTAGTAGTTGTAGTAGTTGTAGTAGCTTGTAGTAGTTGTAGTAGTAGTAGTGTTAGTAGTTGTAGTAGCTTAGTAGTAGTTGTAGTAGTTGTAGTAGCTGTAGTAGTTGTAGTAGTAGCTGTAGTAGTTGTTGTAGTTGTAGTGTAGTAGCTGTAGTAGTTGTAGTAGCTGTAGTAGCTGTAGTAGTTGTAGTAGTTGTAGTAGCTGTAGTAGTTGTAGTAGTAGCTGTAGTAGTTGTAGTAGTAGTAGTAGCTGTAGTAGTAGTAGTTGTAGTAGTTTGTAGTGTAGTAGTTGTAGTAGTAGCTGTAGTAGTTGTAGTGTAGTAGTGTAGTGTAGTAGCTGTAGTAGCTGTAGTAGTAGCTGTAGTAGTAGTAGTGTAGTAGCTGTAGTAGTGTGTAGTAGTAGTAGTAGTAGTAGCTGTAGTAGCTGTAGTAGTGTAGTAGTTGTAGTAGTAGTAGTAGCTGTAGTAGTTGTAGTGTAGTAGTTGTAGTAGCTGTAGTAGTAGTAGCTGTAGTAGCTGTAGTAGTTGTAGTAGCTGTAGTAGTTGTAGTTGTAGTAGCTGTAGTAGTAGCTGTAGTAGCTGTAGTAGTAGTAGTAGTTAGTAGTAGTAGTAGTAGTAGTAGCTGTAGTAGTAGTTGTAGTAGCTGTAGTAGTAGTAGTTGTAGTAGTTGTTGTAGTAGCTGTAGTAGTAGTAGTTGTAGTAGTTGTAGTAGTTGTAGTAGCTGTAGTAGTTGTTGTAGTAGCTGTAGTAGTTGTAGTAGCTGTAGTAGTTGTAGTAGCTGTAGTAGTTGTAGTAGTGTAGTAGTTGTGTAGTAGTAGCTGTAGTAGTTGTAGTAGTTGTAGTAGCTGTAGTAGCTGTAGTAGTAGTAGCTGTAGTAGCTGTAGTAGTTGTAGTAGTAGTAGCTGTAGTAGTTGTAGTAGCTGTAGTAGTTGTAGTAGTTGTAGTAGTTGTAGTAGTAGCTGTAGTAGCTGTAGTAGCTGTAGTAGTTGTAGTAGTTGTAGTAGTTGTAGTAGCTGTAGTAGTTGTAGTAGCTGTAGTAGTTGTTGTAGTAGCTTAGTAGTGTAGTAGTGTAGTAGTAGTAGCTGTAGTAGCTGTAGTAGTAGTGTAGTAGTTAGTAGTTGTAGTAGCTGTAGTAGTTGTAGTAGTAGTAGTAGTTGTAGTAGTAGCTGTAAGTAGTAGTGTAGTAGCTGTAGTAGTGTAGTTGTAGTAGTGTGTAGTAGTAGCTGTAGTAGCTGTAGTAGTAGTAGTTAGTAGCTGTAGTAGCTGTAGTAGTTGTAGTAGTAGTAGTTGTAGTAGCTGTTAGTAGTAGTGTAGTAGTTGTAGTAGTGTAGTAGTAGTAGCTGTAGTAGTTGTAGTAGCTGTAGTAGTTGTTGTAGTAGTTGTAGTAGCTGTAGTAGCTGTAGTAGTTGTTGTAGTAGTTGTAGTAGCTGTAGTAGTTAGCTGTAGTAGTAGTAGCTGTAGTAGTTGTAGTAGTAGTGTAGTAGTAGCTAGTAGCTGTAGTAGTTGTAGTTGTAGTTGTAGTAGTAGCTGTAGTAGTTGTTGTAGTTGTAGTAGTGTAGTAGCTGTAGTAGCTGTAGTAGTGTAGTGTAGTTGTTGTAGTTAGCTGTAGTAGTAGTAGCTGTAGTAGTTGTAGTGTAGTAGCTGTAGTAGTGTAGTAGTGTAGTAGCTGTAGTAGTGTAGTAGCTGTAGTAGCTGTAGTAGTAGTAGTAGTAGTAGTAGTAGTAGTAGTTGTAGTAGCTGTAGTAGTTGTAGTAGTAGTAGCTGTAGTAGTTGTAGTGTAGTAGCTGTAGTAGTAGTTGTAGTAGTTGTAGTAGTTGTAGTGTAGTAGCTGTAGTAGCTGTAGTAGCTGTAGTAGCTGTAGTAGTTGTAGTAGTTGTTGTAGTAGGTGTAGTAGGTGTAGTAGTTGTAGTAGTAGCTGTAGTAGTGTAGTAGTAGTAGCTGTAGTAGTAGTGTAGTAGTGTGTAGTAGCTGTAGTAGTTGTAGTGTAGTAGTTGTAGTAGTAGCTGTAGTAGCTGTAGTAGTAGTAGTTGTAGTAGTTGTAGTAGTTGTAGTAGTTGTAGTAGTTGTAGTAGCTGTAGTAGTTGTAGTAGCTGTAGTAGCTGTAGTAGTGTAGTAGTGTGTAGTAGCTGTAGTAGCTGTAGTAGTTGTAGTAGTTGTAGTAGCTGTAGTAGTTGTAGTAGTTGTAGTAGCTGTAGTAGCTGTAGTAGTTGTAGTAGTTGTAGTATTTACCTGTACTCCTGTGAGCTGGATGTAGTCTGAGATGAACCAGGCCAAACAGTGACACATGAAGAACACCATCATGTCCCATCTGACCAATCAGAGACAAGAACACACCGTCAGATAATCAGAGACGAGAACACACCGTCAGATAATCAGAGACGAGAACACACCGTCAGATAATCAGAGACGAGAACACACCGTCAGATAATCAGAGACGAGAACACACCGTCAGATAATCAGACACGAGAACACACCGTCAGATAATCAGAGACGAGAACACACCGTCAGATAATCAGAGACGAGAACACACCGTCAGATAATCAGAGACGAGAACACACCGTCAGATAATCAGAGACGAGAACACACCGTCAGATAATCAGAGACGAGAACACACCGTCAGATAATCAGACACGAGAACACACCGTCAGATAATCAGAGACGAGAACACACCGTCAGATAATCAGACACGACGAGATACAGACACCACACCGTCAGATAATCAGAGACGAGAACACACCGTCAGATAATCAGAGACGAGAACACACCGTCAGATAATCAGACACGAGAACACACCGTCAGATAATCAGACACGAGAACACACCGTCAGATAATCAGACACGAGAACACACCGTCAGATAATCAGACACGAGAACACACCGTCAGATAATCAGACACGAGAACACACCGTCAGATAATCAGACACGAGAACACACCGTCAGATAATCAGACACGAGAACACACCGTCAGATAATCAGAGACGAGAACACACCGTCAGATAATCAGACACGAGAACACACCGTCAGATAATCAGACACGAGAACACACCGTCAGATAATCAGAGACGAGAACACACCGTCAGATAATCAGACACGAGAACACACCGTCAGATAATCAGACACGAGAAACACACCGTCAGATAATCAGACACGAGAACACACCGTCAGATAATCAGACACGAGAACACACCGTCAGATAATCAGACACGAGAACACACCGTCAGATAATCAGACACGAGAACACACCGTCAGATAATCAGACACGAGAACACACCGTCAGATAATCAGTATTAGTATTTATAGTATAGTATATACAATACAATAGTAGTAGAATTTGCAGTATTGGTAGTAGTAGAAGTATTTGCAGTAGTAGTATTCACAGTATTTGTACCTGAAGATGTAGTGTGCGGCCCAGCCGATGATGAGGCTGGCGAGGAAACACTCAGAGACGGGCTCCAGGACCGTCCCCGGGAGCATGTTTATCCTCAACTTAGTCCATCTGAAACACAACCAGAACCACGACTAGAACCAGAACCAGAACCGGGACTAGAAACAGGACCAGAACCAGGACTAGAACCGGGACCAGAACCAGAACCGGGACTAGAACCAGGACCAGAACCAGAACCGGAACCGGGACTAGAATCAGGACCAGAACCAGGACTAGAACCAGAACCAGGACTCCTGTGTTTCTCTGCACAATAAAGACTTTACACCATAAATGGACCAATGAGAGCGCGAGCTGAGGTCACCTGATCATCCTGGACTGGAACTGTGCGATGGAGTAAGAACCCGAGTTCTGCAGAGCCACCTGGGTCGCCATGGAGAACCTCCAGCCCCTGGAACACACACACACACATATATATATAAACACACACACACACACACACAGAAACACACACACACACATATATATAAACACACACACACACACACACACACATATATACACACACAGAAACACACACACACACACACAGAAACACACACACACACATATAAACACACACACACACACACACACACACACACACACACATATATATATAAACACACACACAGAAACACACACACACACACACACAGAAACATACAAACAAACACAACACACTTGAGTGTGAGGAACCACAACACCAGGACAAGACCAGGAGGAGGATTATTATTATTATTATTACTGTTATTATTGATTATTATTATTATTATTATTGATTATTATTATTATTGTTATTATTGATTATTATTATTATTATGATGACTAGGCCTGAGTGTCGGTGACTTCACATCGTTCTATAGGTCAGTAATACTGAAGTAAATCTGGGTCAAATGTGGGTTTTTGTTGGAATGAAGCAGGTTCATGGGTTTAATCAGAAAATATTCTTATATTTGTATAAATCGCTCTGGATTATAAGACGCACTGTCATTAAATGGTCAATGTTTGAACTTTTTTTACAAATAATCGGCAGAGGACTTTGAAGTAAAGCCAACAGTGTGACGGGTGAGTGGTTTTGTGATGAGCAGGTGACGCCCTCACGCCATCTCCCACCGTGTTGCCACGGCAACAGGCTTAAACTGTCCTCACCAATAGGACGCCCAACAAAACCAAATCTGGACCACGGGAACAAAAAAACGACCAGAGCAGCAAAAGTGACGACGCACAAACATGATAATGCACAAAATAACACAAGCAAGAGCCCATCATTGCCGCTTGCAGCTACATTTATTATTATTCTCCTCCCAGTCCAGTCCCGGTCCAGTCCCGGTCCAGTCCCCAGTCCAGTCCAGTCCCAGTCCCCAGTCCAGTCCAGGTCCCAGTCCCCAGTCCAGTCCAGTCCCAGTCCCCAGTCCAGTCCAGGTCCAGTCCCCAGTCCAGTCCCAGTCCAGTCCCCGGTCCAGTCCAGTCCGAGTCCAGTCCCGGTCCAGTCCCGGTCCAGTCCCCAGGTCCAGTCCAGGTCCAGTCCAGGTCCAGTCCAGTCCCCGGTCCAGTCCAGGTCCAGTCCAGGTCCAGTCCAGTCCATCCAGTCCAGACCTGTCTGCGATGGCCTTGGCCATGAAGTAGTCCTCTGCGATGTACTGAGCGAAGGACACGAGTCCTCCAGCCTGGTCCAGGACGTCCTTCCTCATGAGGCAGGACATCCCCGTCACACACTTGATCCCCGTCACGTTGGCCGAGATGTAAGAGCGCGGGTGAGACGTCCCGAAGTACACCTGTCCAAAACACACCTGTCAAACACCTGTCAAACACCTGCCCAAGTACACCTGTCCAAAACACACCTGTCAAACACCTGTCAAACACCTGCCCAAGTACACCTGTCCAAAACACACCTGTCAAACACCTGTCCAAAACACCTGTCAAACACCTGTCAAACACCTGCCGAAGTACACCTGTCCAAAACACCCTGTCAAACACCTGCCCAAGTACACCTGTCAAACACACCTGTCAAACACCTGCCCAAGTACACCTGTCCAAAACACACCTGTCAAACACCTGTCAAACACCTGCCCAAGTACACCTGTCCAAAACACACCTGTCAAACACCTGTCAAACACCTGCCCAAGTACACCTGTCCAAAACACACCTGTCAAAACACCTGTCAAACACCTGTCCAAGTCACACCTGTCAAACACCTGCCCAAGTACACCTGTCCAAAACACACCTGTCAAACACCTGTCAAACACCTGCCCAAGTACACCTGTCCAAAACACACCTGTCAAACACCTGTCAAAACACCCTGTCAAACACAAGTACACCTGTCAAACACCTGCCCAAGTACACCTGTCCAAAACACACCTGTCAAACACCTGTCAAACACCTGCCCAAGTACACCTGTCCAAACCTGTCAAACAAAACACACCTGTCAAACACACTGTCAAACACCTGCCCAAGTACACCTGTCCAAAACACCTGTCAAACACCTGTCAAACACCTGCCCAAGTACACCTGTCCAAACACACACCTGTCAAAACACCTGTCAAACACCTGTCAAACACAAGTACACCTGTCCAAAACACACCTGTCACACCTGTCAAACACCTGTCAAACACCTGCAAACCAAGTACACCTGTCCAAAACACACCTGTCAAACACCTGTCCAAACACCTGTCCAAAGTACACCTGTCAAAACACACTGTCAAACACCTGCCCAAGTACACCTGTCCAAAACACACCTGTCAAACACCTGCCCAAGTACACCTGTCCAAAACACACCTGTCAAACACCTGTCAAACACCTGCCCAAGTACACCTGTCAAACACCTGTCAAACACAAGTACACCTGTCAAACACAAAACACACCTGTCAAACACCTGTCAAACACCTGCAAACCAAGTACACCTGTCCAAAACACACCTGTCAAACACACCTGTCAAACACCTGTCAAACACCTGTCAAACACCTGTCAAACAGTACACCTGTCAAACACCCTGTCAAACACCTGTCCAAACACCTGTACACCTGTCCAAAACACACCTGTCAAACACCTGTCAAAACACCCTGCCCAAAGTACACCTGTCCAAAACACACCTGTCAAACACCTGTCAAACACCTGCCACAACAGTAAACACCTGTCAAACACCTGTCAAACACCTGTCAAACAGACACCTGTCAAACACCTGTCAAACACCTGTCAAACACCCGAAGTACACCTGTCAAACAGACAGGTGACAGACAGGTGAGACCAAAATACACCTGCCCAACAGACACAGAATACACCTGTCAAACACCTGTCAAAAAGACCAAAATACACCTGCCGAACGCTCCGTTCTACCTGGTGATGTCATCGAGTGAACAGCTTTTCAGAACAGATCCAGGTGATTCTAGTGAAGGTGTGTGGAGTTTAAAAACACAGTGGGGCACTTCCTGTATCAGCACACGATGACATCACGAGGTGCAGCAGTGTTTTGAGTGTGAGGTCGGCGTGCGTCACCTGTTCTAACGTGGCGGCGAATCCCTGACGGTCGGCGACGTACGGCAAACCGTGCACCAGGCCCACCTTCTCCGTCATCTGATTGGTCAGATCTGTGAGCGTGTCGGACTTCACTGAGGAGACAAAGACCAGGACTAAACCAGGACTACAACAGGACTAAACCAGGACTAGACCAGGACTAGACTAAACAGGACTAGACCAGGACCAGACTACAAGGACCAACCAGGACTAACAGGACTAAACCAGGACTAGACCAGGTCTAAACCAGGACTAGACCAGGACTAGACCAGGACTAAACCAGGACTACAACAGGACTAAACCAGGACTAGACCAGGTCTAAACCAGGACTAGACCAGGACTACAACAGGACTAAACCAGGACTAGACCAGGACTAGACCAGGTCTAAACCAGGACTAAACCAGGACTACAATAGGACTAAACCATGACTGAAGCCAGGACTAGACCAGGACTAGACCAGGACTGAACCAGGACTAGACCAGAACTATAACAGGACTAAACCTAAAGTGGGTCTAAATCGGGTGTGAGTCCAGGTCCGAGTCCGGGTCTGGGTCCGGGTCCAAGTCTAGTCCTGGTAATGGTCCTGGTGGGTCTGAGTCCGGGTCTAGTCCTGGTCCTGGTGGGTCTGAGTCCGGGTCCGGGTCCGGGTCCTGGTGGGTCTCACCTCGTATTCCGCTGTCGCAGATCCACACCAGGTTGTACTTGGCGCTCTCGTATCCCGGCATCAGGTTGTTGATCTTGGGGTTAATCCCGACTTTCCTCCCCCCTGGAACAACAAACAACAAACAAACTACTGACAGAAAGAAAACAAACAACAAACAAACTACTGACAGAAAGAAACAAACAAACAACAAACTACTGACAGAAACAAACAAACAAACTACTGACAGAAAGAAAACAAACAACAAACAAACTACTGACAGAAAGAAACAAACAACAAACAAACTACTGACAGAAAGAAAACAAACAACAAACAAACATGACAGAAAGAAAAACAAACAACAAAACTACTGACAGAAAGAAAACAAACAACACAACTACAGAAAGAAACAAACAAAAACTACTGACAGAAAGAAAACAAACAACAAACTACTGACAGAAAGAAAACAACAACAAACTACTGACAGAAAGAAAACAAACAACAAACAAACTACTGACAGAAAGAAAACAAACAACAAACAACAAACTACTGACAGAAAGAAAACAAACAACAAACTACTGACAGAAAACAAACTACTGACAGAAAGAAACAACAACAAACAAACTACTGACAGAAAGAAAACAAACAACAAACTACTGACAGAAAAAACAACAAACTACTGACAGAAAGAAAACAAACAACAAACAACCTACTGACAGAAAGAAAACAAACAAACAAACAAACTACTGACAACAGAAAGAAAACAACAAAAACAAACTGACAAAAAGAAAACAAACAACCAAACTACTGACAGAAAGAAAACAAACAACAAACTACTGACAGAAAGAAAACAAACAACAAAACTACTGACAGAAAGAAAACAAACAAAACAACAACTACTGACAGAAAGAAAACAAACAACAAACTACTGACAGAAAAACAAACAACAAAAACTACTGACAGAAAGAAAACAAACAACAAACTACTGACAGACAAAAACAAACAACAAACTACTGACAGAAAGAAAACAAAACAAACAAACAAACTACTGACAGAAAGAAACAAACAACAAACAAAACTACTGACAGAAAGAAAACAAACAAACAACAAACTACTGACAGAAAGAAAACAAACAACACTGACAGAAAAGAAACAAACAACAAACTACTGACAGAAAGAAAACAAACAACAAACTACTGACAGAAAGAAAACAAACAACAAACTACTGACAGACAGAAAACAAACAAACTACTGACAGAAAGAAAACAAACAACAAACTACTGACAGACAGAAAACAAACAACAAACTACTGACAGAAAGAAAACAAACTACTGACAGAAAGAAACAAACAACAAACATACTACTGACAGACAGAAAACAAACAACAAACTACTGACAGAAAGAAAACAAACAACAAACTACTGACAGAAGAAAACAAACAACAAACTACTGACAGAAAACAAACTACTGACAGAAAGAAACAAACAACAAACAAACTACTGACAGAAGAAACAAAACAACAAACTACTGACAGAAAGAAAACAAAAACAAACTACTGACAGAAAGAAACAAACAAACAACAAACTACTGACAGAAAGAAAACAAACAACAAACAAACAACTGACAGAAAGAAACAAACAAACAACTACTGACAGAAAGAAAACAACAACAAACTGACAACAAAAACAAACAACAAAAACTACTGACAGAAGAAAACAAACAACAAACAACTACTGACAGAAGAAAACAAACAACAAACAAACTACTGACAGAAAGAAAAACAAACAAACAAACTACTGACAGAAAGAAAACAAACAACAAACAAACTACTGACAGAAAGAAAACAAACAACAAACAAACTACTGACAGAAAGAAAACAAACAACAAACTACTGACAGAAAGAAAACAAACAACAAACAAACTACTGACAGAAAGAAAACAAACAACAAACAAACTACTGACAGAAAAAAACAAAACAACTACTGACAGAAAACAAACAAACAAACAACAAACAAACTACTGACAGAAAGAAAAACAACAAACACTGACAGAAAGAAAACAAACAACAAACTACTGACAAAAGAAAACAAAAACAAACAACTACTGACAGAAAGAAAAACAAACAACTACTGACAGAAAGAAAACAAACAACAAACAAAAGAAAACAAACAACACTACTGACAGAAAGAAAACAAAAACAACAAACTACTGACAGAAGAAAACAAACAACAAACTACTGACAGAAAAAAACAAACTACTGACAGAAAGAAACAAACAACAAACAAACAAACTACAGAAAGAAAAAAACAAACAACAAGAACAAATACTGACAGAAACAACAACAGAACAAAAAAAACAAACAAACAAACTACTGACAGAAAGAAAACAAACAACAAACTACTGACAGAAAGAAACAAACAACAAATACTGACAGAAAGAAAACAAACTACTGACAGAAAGAAAACAAAAACAAACAAAAAACTACTGACAGAAAGAAAACAAACAACAAACAAACTACTGACAGAAAGAAAACAAACAACAAACTACTGACAGAAAGAAACAAACAACAAACTACTGACAGAAAGAAAACAAACAACAAACTACTGACAGAAAGAAAAAACAAACAACTACTGACAGAAAGAAAACAAACAACAAACTACTGACAGAAAGAAAACAAACAACAAACAAACTACTGACAGAAGAAACAAACAACAAACTACTGACAGAAAGAAAACAAACAACAAACAAACTACTGACAGAAAGAAAACAAACAACAAACTACTGACAGAAAGAAAACAAACAAACAAACAAACTACTGACAGAAAGAAAACAAACAACAAACTACTGACAGACAAACTACTGACAGAAGAAAAACAAACAACAAACAAACTACTGACAGAAAGAAAACAAACAAACAACAAACTACTGACAGAAAGAAAAACAAACAACAAACAAACTACTGACAGAAAGAAAACAAACAACAAACAAACTACTGACAGAAAGAAAACAAACAACAAAAAACTACTGACAGACAAGAAAACAAACAACAAACTACTGACAGAAAGAAAACAAACAACAAACAAACTACTGACAGAAAAGAAACAACAAACAACAAAGACAAACAAACTCTGACAGAAAGAAAACAAACAACAAAACTACTGACAGAAAGAAAACAAACAACAAACAACACTACTGACAGAAGAAACAAACACAACAAACTACTGACAGAAAGAAAACAAAAACAAACTACTGACAGAAAGAAAACAAACAACAAACAAACTACTGACAGAAAGAAAACAAACAACAACAAACTACTGACAGAAAGAAAACAAACAACAAACAACTACTGACAGAAAGAAACAAACAAAAACAAACTACTGACAGAAAGAAAACAAACAACAAACTACTGACAGAAAAAAACAAACTACTGACAGAAAGAAACAAACAAACAAACTACTGACAAAAGAAAACAAACAACAAACAAACTACTGACAGAAAGAAAACAAACAACAAACTACTGACAGAAAAAACAAACAACAAACAAACTACTGACAGAAAGAAACAAACAACAAACAAACTACTGACAGAAAGAAAACAAACAACACAAACTACTGACAGAAAGAAAAAAACCAACAAACAAACTACTGACAGAAAGAAAACAAACAACAGAAAGAAACAACAAACAAACTACTGACAGAAAGAAAACAAAACAAACAACTACTGACAGAAGAAAAACAAACAACAAACAACTACTGAAAAAAAAACAAACAAAACAAACTACTGACAGAAAGAAAACAAACAACAAACTACTGACAGAAAGAAAACAACAAACTACTGACAGAAAAAACAAACACCTACTGACAGAAAGAAACAAACAACAAACAAACTACTGACAGAAAGAAAACAAACAAACTACTGACAGAAAAAAACAAACAAACAAACTACTGACAGAAAGAAAACAAACTACTGACAGAAGAAACAAACAAACAAACAAACAACTGACAGAAAGAAAACAAACAACAAATACTGACAGAAAGAAACAACAAACAAACTACTGACAGAAAGAAAACAAACAACTACTGACAGAAAGGAACAAACAACAAACTACTGACAGAAAGAAAACAAACAACAAACAAACAAACTACTGACAGAAAGAAAACAAACTACTGACAGAAAGAAAACAAACAACAAACAAACTACTGACAAAAAGAAAACAAACAACAAACAAACTACTGACAGAAAGAAACAACAAACAAACTACTGACAGAAAGAAAACAAACAACAAACTACTGACAGAAAGAAAAACAAACAAACAAACAAACTACTGACAGAAAGAAAGACAAACAACAAAAACAAACTAGACAAAACAAGAAAGAAAACAAACAAAAACAAACTACTGACAGAAAGAAAACAAACAACAAACAAACTACTGACAGACAGAAAACAAACAACAAACTACTGACAGAAAGAAACAAACAACAAACTACTGAGAGAAAGAAAATAAAAGAAAAGAGAGAAGAGAGAAAAACCACTGACACAGAAAGAAAAGAAGCGAGAGAAGAGAGAGAGGAGAAGGAGGAGGAGGAAGAGGAGGAAGAGGAGGAAGAGGAGGACTCACCGATGAAGAGGCGAGCGTCCACCCCGGGATATTTCCCCAACAGTTTCTTACAGACGTCGACGGCCGGATCATCCTGATCCTGAACACACAACAGGATCTCGTACTGAAACACACACACACACACACACACACACACACACACACACACACACACACACACACACACACACACACACACACACACACACACACACACACACACACACACACACACACACACACACACACACACACACACACACACACACACACACACACGACACACACACACACACACACACACGACACACACACAGACACACACACACACACACACACACACACACGACACACACACACACACACACACACACGACACACACACACACAACACACACACCACACACACACACACACACACACACACACACAGACACACACACACAACACACACACACACAACACACACACACACACACACACACACACACACACACACACACACACACACACACACACACACACACACAACACACACAACACACAACACACACACACACACACACACACACACACAACACACACACACACACACACAAAACACACACACACACAAAACAACATCAGCAACAGGGTTATACTAATACTACTCTTCCTCTACTCCTCCTCCTCCTCCTCTTCCTCACCTTGGGGTAGTCCAGGGTGAAGAAGGTCTCGAGGTTGGACACCAGGTTTGGGTCGACTCCTTTGAGCGGCTTGAGGAGCGAGACGCCGCTGATCTGAGAGAACGGCTGCTTCACCTCCGCTCGCTTACGGTGAAGATGGAGCCTCCTGCGGGAGACCACAGGGTTAGACCAGGACCGGGACCGGGACTGGGATCAGACCAGGACCAGAGACCAGAGACCAAACCAGGACCAGAATAAGTCCGTGTGTGTTTGTGAGGAGGTCAGTGCGTTAGAACATGGATTAAAGTTCAGGATTAGTTTGTGGAGCCCACGAGTTTTAAACGTGACTCATGAGTAAAGATGGTTTTGAGAGCCACAGTCACGGGGATCTGTACCACTGAAGACCGCCACCCGACCGCACCGACCGCCCCCGCCACCCCCACCGCCGCCCACCCGACCGCCCACCCCGACCGACCACCCGACCGACCACCCGACCGACCACCGACCGCCCACCCGACCGCCCACCCGACCGCCCACCCGACCGCCCACCCGACGCCCACCCGACCGACCACCCGACCGACCACCCGACCGACCGCACCCGACCGCCCACCTGACTGACCACCCGCCCACCTGACTGGAAAATAAGAGATTAAAGATTCCTCAAACATGAATCACTCCAAATCCAACTTCAGAGGGTCAGAGAGAAGAAACGACTAGAACATGGAGAAAGATCTGAGGAGAACAGTTTGAACAGTTTCACATTTTTCACTGGTGTTCTTCTCAGTTCTGATTCTGACTCTTGTGCACATGGCGCTCATGAGCCTCAGAGGAGCCACAGAGGAGCCACAGAGGAACCACAGAGGAGCCACAGAGGAGCCACAGAGGAGCCACAGAGGAGCCTCAGAGGAGCCTCAGAGGAGCCACAGAGGAGCCACAGAGGAGCCACAGAGGAGCCACAGAGGAACCACAGTCCAATTATCACACAGTATCTGCTGGAGAACTTGGTATTAAAGGGATTTTTAAGAATCACAAACTGAGCCTGAGCTTTAATCCATGTTCTAACGCACTTGACCCGTCCGGGAGATCCAGAACACGGACCCGATACTGGATCCAGCTCTTATTCCTGGATCGGTGCCGGTGTTCGATACCGATATTCTGTCTTTAAATGCTGAGTCAAAGTAAAAAATATGAAAACACGACTCAAGTCAAACACGACTGGACTCACCGACCAGAGATCAGCCTTCTGTCCCCTGTCCCGTCCCCTGTCCCCACACCTGTGTCCCCACACCTGTGTCCCCACACCTGTGTCCCCACTAGGGATGGGCATGATTAATCAATTAATCAATAATTGATCATTAAGAATTTCATCGATTACGTTAATTTTAATTGACAAACCGAATGTAGGTTGTTGTGTGTGTCGTGACCAAACAGGTGTGTACATGTGTCTCTGCATCAGAAGGAGCGAGACACAAACAGTGGGTCAGTCTGTAACGAACCGAAGCACAAATGTGGATTTAACCAGGATTTGTAGAAGAAATTCCACACTTTCCGTTGCGTTGGGACAAGTGTGAGTCCATGTGCACAGTGGATAAAGCAGCACATATGTTTCTGTGTCCAGTGGGAAAAAGTTTTTCCAGGTGAGAGTCGCTCAATGTGGATGACGAGGCCCCGCCCCCCTCCCCCCGTACGCTGTCCTGGTTTTGACAAACACAAATCTGGTCACACTGACCTGTATTCACCTGAGTCATGTCTTTTAATCCAACACAAGTTGAACCACATCAGCGACACAAGAGCTGGAGTTTTATCTTCACTTAGTTTATGTAAATTAGTGATGTGGTTTTAAGTTTTGTTTCTGTGAGATTTGAACAAAACTGAATTAAACACATTATAATGTCAAACAGCTGATGTGGCTCTAGAGTCGTTATGTTTATATGTCGTAAAGTTGAATTTATTGATGCAGATTAGTGCAGATAGTAATAATAATGATGATCATTTTAATAGAAAAACGTTCATGATTAATCAATAATCGATCCTTAATTCTTCCGACGATCGATTAAGAAAATTTCATCGAATGCCCGTCCCTAGTCCCCACACCCGTGTCCCCACACCCGTGTCCCCACACCCGTGTCCCCACACCCGTGTCCCCACACCCGTGTCCCCACACCCGTGTGCGTGTGCGTGTGCGTGTGTGTGCCATTGTTCTCACTAAACTGTTCTTGTTTGTGTTTGTTTAGAGGAGGGAGGAAGTAGCTAAAGCTAACGAGCTACAGCTCTTTATAAAAGAGCAAACCGGTCAAACACGACACTAAAGTACGATTATTTGTCCTTTTTACGATTCAGAAACGGCTCTAAACGAGTGTCGACTCTGTACCGTCACAAAACTGAACCGCACGGACCGGACACAGGTTCTGTTTAGCTCCGAGGCTAAAGCTAACGCGGCGGTTCCACTGAAAACGCCCCTTCAGTGAACCGGAGCCAACACCGGGTCACACCGGGTCAACAACCCCGCCTGAAGGCCCCGAGAGCCCGGGGGGAGCGAGTCTGCGGGGAAACCTACGAATAAATATGAATAAACGTGTCCGAGTGTCACAAGACGAGAAGACAACAGCCCGTTAGCATGTAGCCGTTAGCATGTAGCCGTTAGCATTAGCCGTACTCACACATAGATGATGGACATGAGGTGCATGAGC
>NW_026571290.1:153000-165500 GCF_026225935.1 Boleophthalmus pectinirostris
TGAACACATCAGGCAAATGTGAAAGTGTCATCTGGGTCCCGGGTTTGGGTTTGGGTCGCGTGTTTGTTACTGTTGGTTGTTTTTTTTTCTTTTTTTTTCCAGGTGGAAACTGCTCCTCGGCCTTTGATTGGACAGAGCCCACCTTCCTTTGCAGCCAATCACAGCTCCTCGTTCGCTTCCACATGTCCAGGTTTTCTGCGATCCGATTGGACGGTGAGTGCACACCTGACGGCAGGAGTCCGCCGCCTGTTCTGACATCCCTTCATTACGACACGTCTGTTTAGACGTGCTGCTTTTCCAACACGTTATTTAAATTTTTTGAAAGTTGTGATAGTTTGTTTTAGCTTAGATATTTTCCTGACGGCTGCTCTGTGCTCGTCTTTCCAAATGTGCAAGTTTCCTACGGCTCAGTGATGACATTTTCCCGCTGACTGATTCCTCTGTGGCTGAAGTTTTCTCTGATCAAGGCCCAAGCGTCTTGACGTGTGCGAGTGTTGAAGTGTGAAAGGTTCACACTCCGATTATTCAGGTCGGAAAAATCATAAAGTGCTGCTACTCTGACAAAAACACGTCAGTGTGGAAATCAGAGTCCTGCATGGGTCAGTTTCAGGCCCGCTGCACCCGCCCGCTGCACCCGCCCGCTGCACCCGCCCGCTGCACCCGCCCGCTGCACCCGCCCGCTGCACCCGCCCGCTGCACCCGCCCGCACCTGCACAGTGCAGCACCGCACCTGTTTGCACCCGTTAACATTCCACCCGTTACCCACCAGAAAATCACACACAGATAAATGCTTCAGTTAGAACGATTCTAATCAGAAAACAAACTGAAAAGGTACGACTTCAAGAATTACAATCACAAAATTAAAGTTTCACTTTATTCAGGACTGAGCGCCCGGCCTGAGCGCCCGGCCTGAGCGCCCGGCCTGAGCGCCCGGCCTGAGCGCCCGGCCTGAGCGCCCGGCCTGAGCGCCCGTGTAGACTGTCGGGTGGCCGCAGGTGAAAGGATGGGTTCAGAGCTCTGCACCTCAAGGAGCTGAGAGCAGCCGTCAACTGATCGTGCTTTGCAGACCCCCTGCTCCACAGGCTTAGGGTTCTCCTCTTCTAGTCCTGGTTCCGTTCCGTCCTGGTTCCGTCCTGGTTCCGTCCTGGTTCCGTCCTGGTTCCGTCCTAACCTGCCCGTGTGTAATCACTACCCGCCTGTAAAATTCATTTCAGCAACTCTTTGTGCCGGGTACCTGACCCGGGGCAGGACTCTGTAATTGGCGGCATGGAACCCACTGCGGCAGAGTGGTTAACCCGCCCTACAGGATCCGGGGGTTTGAACATTCGTCCCTGCTGGCCTCCATGAGCTTCATTTGGTCAAAGCTGCGGTGACGTCACTCAGGACACTTCTCTTCTCCTCCCTCAGATGGACCTCCTGTGACGTGCCGTTCTTCTCTTCAGGCAGCAGGTTCCTGGTGGTTCCTCAGGGTGCCGTTGTCCTGTCGCTCCGCATCACGGGTAAAGGTGTTTGGGATCGTTTTTCCCTGTAGCGATATATCGAAATCTGCCACGTGCTCGATGTATCGCTACAGAAAAACACACCGATAATTGATAAAACTGAACTGTAAAGCCGCCTCAGCACACTTTTGATCTTCTGTGTCTGAACTGAAAACGTGTCATGAAAATAAATGATTTAAGATCAAATGTGCACGAATCACAGCCAATGCCCGCCCCTCGCCCGCCCCTCGCCCGCCCCTCGCCCGCCCCTCACCTGTCTTGGGTTCTGGTTCTGTTCCGGTTCAGGTCGGCTCTGGCCCGCTCCTCGTCGCTTTGAGGTACTGGGATCTGCTGACTCAGAGGAACGTGACGTCGCACGCCTCCTGTCCACTTCCTGCGGCCGCCCGGCCCCTTCCTGCGGTGTGCTCGGCGGGCGCGGTGACGGTGAGGCTGCCCCCTGGTGTCGGGCAGAAGGATGTGAAGGTCCACAGGTCAGTGCCACATCTGGACTTGAACTTCTGCTGTAACCACGGAAAACACACTTTTATACTGTTTTCTGTTCACTTGACCAAGACTAAACCTAACGGGGGACTGGGGGGGGGGACTGGGGGTGGGGGGGGGACTGGGGCGGGGGGACTGGGGTGGGGGACTGGGGCGGGGGGACTGGGGCGGGGGGACTGAACCCTGAAACCCTGGCGGGGGGACTGAACCCTGGCGGGGGGGACTGAACCAGCCAAAAACTTTTACACAAAACAAGGACCAAATATTCTTATAAAATGATTCTGACGCAGATTCGGTCCAATGTGGGAAAGCAGTGGTTTCCTGTTTTATGCTTTCTCCTTTACAGGGGGCTGGCTCCTGATTGGACGAGCGCGGCAGGGCTGGCTCCTGATTGGACGAGCGCGGCAGGGCTGGCTCCTGATTGGACGAGCGTGGCAGGGCTGGCTCCTGATTGGACCGTGACTGAAGTGAAGGATGGAGTCTTTGTGGAAGTCCAGAGGAACAAGTCGGTGAGAAGAGAAGTGTTTGAAGAGGAGCTCTTCATCTTCCTCATGTTCAAACAGTCTGCGGGCGTCTGCGGGCGTCTGCGGGCGTCTGCGGGCGTCTGCGGGCGTCTGCGGGCGTCTGCGGGCGTTGTTTGAATGTGTGAGCATGTTTTTGTATTTCTGACGTTCACGTGGTGTTCCTCAGTTCCAGGTGGTGGTGCTGAGCTTGTGCCCGTCCCTCAGTGGCAGAGTTGTCGTCTGGATCTCGTGCTCCGCCCCCACTCCTCCCCTGGCTCCTCCCCTGGCTCCTCCCCTGGCTCCTCCCCTGGCTCCTCCCCTGGCTCCTCCCCTGGCTCGCCAGCGCAGAAGAGTGTCCTTCCCCTCCTTCTTGGACTTTGAGGACAAGCTGATTGACTCCGCACCTGACCCCGCCCCTGACCCCGCCCCCTTGCATGTCCGCTGGGCGCCCTCTCGCTCCTCCATCTTCAACATGTGGAACTTCAGAGTGCCCCCTGCAGGCGCCTGGAGACCTCCCTCCATCCCTCCCTCCGGTCCCTCCTCCGACAGTGGAATTTTTGAGTTGTGGGGTTTTTCTGATCTTCCTTATCGTCCTTTCACAGGAGACCCAGTCCACACTTCACTTACCTCTGCCTCTACTACTACTCCTCTTTGTACTACTACTACTACTACTACTACTACTACTACTACTACTACTACTGTTAGTACTACTACTACTACTCCTCTTTGTACTACTACTACTGTTTAGTACTACTACTACTACTACTCCTCTTTAGTACTACTACTACTACTCCTCTTTGTACTACTACTACTGTTAGTACTACTACTACTACTCCTGTTAGTACTACTACTACTACTACTCTCCTCTTTGTAGTACTACTACTACTACTACTACTCCTCTTTAGTACTACTACTACTACTCCTCTTTGTACTACTACTACTACTACTACTACTACTTTGTACTACTACTACTACTACTCCTCTTTGTACTACTACTACTACTACTACTCCTCTTTGTACTACTACTACTACTACTACTCCTCTTTGTACTACTACTACTACTACTCCTCTTTGTACTACTACTACTACTACTTCAGGTACTACCAGTAGTACAGGCTGCGCTGTGACTTCTTCCAGGTGAAAGTTTCAAAGACAGAAGTAAATCTTTTAAATTCTGTCAATCTGTTCTGGACACAAATGAAATATTTGCATGTTTTTGTTGTGTTTTTCCTGGGGCCAGAACTACAGAGCGAACGACGGCTCCCGCCAACGCCACGGCGACAGCTCCCGCCAACGCCACGGCGACGGCTCCCGCCAACGCCACGGCGACGACGGCTCCGCCAACGCACGGCGACGACGGCTCCCGCCAACGCACGGCGACGACGGCTCCCGCCAACGGCGACGACGGCGCCACGACGACGGCTCCGCCAACGCACGGCGACGACGGCTCCGGCCACGCCACGCGCGACTCCGGCCAACGCCCGGCGACGACGGCCAACGCCACGGCGACGACGGCCAACGCCACGGCGACGACGGCCAACGCCACGGCGACGACGGCCAAGACGGCCAACGCCACGGCCAAGACGGCCAACGCCACGGCCAAGACGCCACGCCACGGCCCGGCCACGCCACGGCGACGACGGCTCCCGCCAACGCCACGGCGACGACGGCTCCCGCCAACGCCACGGCGACGACGGCTCCCGCCAACGCCACGGCGACGACGGCTCCCGCCAACGCCACGGCGACGACGGCTCCCGCCACGGCGACGACGGCTCCCGCCAACGCGACGACGGCTCCCGCCAACGCGACGACGGCTCCCGCCAACGCCACGACGGCTCCCGCCAACGCCACGACGGCTCCCGCCAACGCCACGACGGCTCCGGCCAACGCCACGGCGACGACGGCTCCGGCCAACGCCACGGCGACGACGGCTCCGGCCAACGCCACGGCGACGACGGCTCCGGCCAACGCCACGGCGACGACGGCTCCGGCCAACGCCACGGCGACGACGGCTCCGGCCAACGCCACGGCGACGACGGCTCCGGCCAACGCCACGGCGACGACGGCTCCGGCCAACGCCACGGCGCGACGACGGCTCCGGCCAACGCCACGGCGACGACGGCTCCGCCAACGCCACGGCGACGACGGCTCCGGCCAACGCCACGGGCGACGACGGCTCCGGCCAACGCCACGACTCAAGCCGCAGCCGCCGCTGCTCAAGCCGCAGCCGCCGCTTCTGAACTCGCAGCCATTGCTGCCGCAGCCGGCGCTACTCAAGCCGCTTCCGTTGCCGCTCAGGCCGCGGCCGTTGCCGCTCAGGCCGCAGTCGCTGCTGCTGAAGCCACAACCACTGCTGAAGCTGCGCTCGCTGCTACTCGAGCTGCAGTCGCTGCTTCTGAAGCCGTTACTGCTGTAGCCGCAGCCCTTGGTACTCGAGCCACAACCGCTGCCACAACCGCTGCCACAACCGCTGCCACTGAAGCTGCAGGTTCTACTCCCGCAATCACAGTTACTACCCCTGTCGCCGTGACTACCCCTGTCGCCGTGACTACCCCTGTCGCCGTGACTACCACTACCCCAACTAAAGCGATCGTACTTGCTTTTCAAGCTGCACTCGCTGCTACTGAAGCCGCAGCCGCAGCTACTGAAGCCGCAGCCGTTGCTACTGAACTTGCCGCCGCTGATGCCGCGGCCGTCGCTACTCAGGCCGCGACCATCGCTACTCAGGCCGCGGCCGCTGCCACTCATGCCGCGGCCGCTGCCGCTCAAGCCACAACCGCCGCTGAAGCCGAGGCCGCCGCTATTCAAGCCGCGCTCGCCGCTACTCAAGCCGCAGCCGCTGCTACTGAAGCCATTACTACTTCAGACGCAGCACTCGCTACTCAAGCCACAGCCGCCGCTACTGAAGCTGCAGCGACTGCTCCTGCGACTGCTCCTGCGACTGCTCCTGCGACTGCTCCTGCGACTGCTCCTGCGACTGCTCCTGCGACTGCTCCCGCCGCCGCCGCCACTACTTAAGTCGCACTTGTTATTACAACTGAAGCGGCACTCGTTACTAAATGAGCTACTACTGCACTGTGAAGTACTGCAGTTACTTTTACCTCGATTCATGGATTTTAATGTCTTTGAAAATGGAACTAATAAAAATTTATTTTGTCATAATCATGAGTTGTTTTTATTTATTTTGTGATTCTTAAAGAACACACATTATGCTAAACCAACTTTTTCAGTTTTTTGATGAAGTTTCCTGTGTGTGTAACGTCCGTATTGACTCAAAAAAGCTCCATTTGAACCATACAAAGTTCTTAAAGATATAAACATGTTTATCTTCACACACCTTTCGGTTTTGGTTCAGACGTGTGTAACTGTTGCTGATGCTTCGTTAGGCCGTTTATACGTGTGTGTGTGTGTGTGTGTCTTTGTGTGTGTCTTTGTGTGTTTTGTGTGTTTTGTGTGTGTGTTTGTGTGTGTGTCTTTGTGTGTTTTTGTGTGTGTTTTGTGTGTTTTTGTGTGTGTTTTGTGTGTGTGTTTGTGTGTGTCTTTGTGTGTTTTTGTGTGTGTGTCTTTGTGTGTTTTTGTGTGTGTGTTTTGTGTGTGTTTGTGTGTCTTTGTGTGTTTGTGTGTGTCTTTGTGTGTTTTTGTGTGTTTTGTGTGTTTTTTGTGTGTGTGTCTTTGTGTGTTTTTGTGTGTGTGTGTGTGTTGTGTGTTTTTGTGTGTGTGTGTGCTTTGTGTGTGTTTTTGTGTGTGTCTTTGTGTGTTTTTGTGTGTGTTTTTGTGTGTGTCTTTGTGTGTTTTTGTGTGTGTCTTTGTGTGTGTGTGTTTTTGTGTGTTTTTGTGTGTGTCTTTGTGTGTTTGTGTGTGTGTGTGTTTTGTGTGTGTTTTTGTGTGTGTGTCTTTGTGTGTTTTGTGTGTTTTTGTGTGTGTGTTTTGTGTGTGTCTTTGTGTGTTTTGTGTGTGTCTTTGTGTGTTTTTGTGTGTTTTTTGTGTGTTTTTGTGTGTGTGTGTGTGTGTGTGTTGTGTGTGTGTGTGTTTTGTGTGTGTGCTTTGTGTGTGTTTTTGTGTGTTTTTGTTGTTTTGTGTGTTTTTGTGTTTGTGTGTGTTTTGTGTGTCTTTGTGTGTTTTTGTGTGTGTGTTTTTGTGTGTGTCTTTGTGTGTTTTTGTGTGTGTTTTTGTGTGTGTTTTGTGTGTTTTTGTGTGTCTTTGTGTGTCTTTGTGTGTTTTTGTGTGTGTGTTTTGTGTGTGTTTTTGTGTGTGTTTTTGTGTGTGTGTGTGTCTTTGTGTGTGTTTTTTTGTGTGTTTTTGTGTGTTTTTGTGTGTGTGTGTGTGTGTTTTTGTGTGTGTTTTGTGTGTGTCTTTGTGTGTTTTTGTGTGTTTTTGTGTGTTTGTGTGTTTTGTGTGTGTGTGTGTTTTTGTGTGTTTTTGTGTGTGTTTTTGTGTGTTTTTGTGTGTGTGTGTTTTTGTGTGTTTTTGTGTGTTTTGTGTGTTTTTGTGTGTGTTTTTGTGTGTTTTGTGTGTGTTTTGTGTGTGTGTTTTGTGTGTGTTTTTGTGTGTGTGTTTTGTGTGTGTTTTTGTGTGTACATTTAACATTACACTATAGAGAGTTGCTCCTCTTGTTTTTATCTTCCACGTCAAAGTGCTGTGAGGTCAGTCAGCTGTAGCTTCTCGTGCACCAGGCTAATCGCTTGTTTACAGGAAGTGCTCAGGCTGCTAGTTGGGCTCAGATGTGGGTTTGGGTGGAAGTGACAGTGGATCTTAAACTAGTTTTAATGTGTAACGTTGTTTTCCAAACTCGGCGTGGAGTGAACCTGCGTGAAGAGCTGCTCCGCTGAAAAACCATCCATCGTTTTCCAGGATCCTGGAGACGAAGACTTTTTGAGCTCAGAGTTTAGCTTGAGCTCATAACGTCGAGAAACGCTCGGTTTATTCCTCTGTTTTGATGTCACAGTGAAGAAGTGAATATAATGTTTTTAAAAACAGAACATCTACTGGTCACTAAGGGAATGTTGTTTATTGATGATACATGATTATATTTTGTACAACTGACACGTTCTTGTTGTTTAAAGGACTTGACTTCACCAGCCACAGTTTGAAACAACAACACTTTATATTAGAGTTTCTGCCTTTGGACGCTGAACTACGTCGAGACAAACGAAAATTCAAAGAAAAAAGCTCTTGTTAGCTCTAGCCAAAAAGACGCCCTGCAGAAGACGAACCGCCTCAAGTCCAAGGCCAAACTCCAGGTCAGGGTTTGGACGACACCGAGGCAAGAAAACTCAAAGTGTCTGAAAGCTTTTGTGCTCGTTCTTTCTGACTCGGAGTTCGTAAGTAAGTAAGTAAATCTTTATTTATAGAGCACCTTTAACAGATTAAAAAAATCACAAAGTGCTTTACAGAGCGAAACAGCATAAAAACTACATGCACAAGAACAGAAGATACAGTCGACTAAAAGCCTAAAGTCTAAATATCAGTGTCTTGAGCTGCTTTTTAAAAGAGTCTATGGAGTCGGCCTCACGTAGGACCAGGGGCAGGGCGTTCCATCATTTGGGAGCCACAACCTGAAAGCTCACGCCACCCCGAGTTTTAAATCGGGTCTTTGGGACCATCAAGAGGACCGGACCAGAGGACCGGACCAGAGGACCGGACCAGAGGACCGGAGGGCGCGGCCTGAGGAGTAGGAGCAGTAAGTCACTGATGTTCTGAGGTTCTGTCCGTTTAAAGCTCTAAAAGTTAAAACCAATATTTTCAAATGAACACGGAGCTGAACAGGAGCCAGAGCAGTGAAGATAAAACAGGTGGAATGTGAGTTCACCTCTTTGCTCCTGATAAAAACCTCACAGCCGCATTTTGTACAAGTTGCAGCTGTTTAAGAGTAGAAACATTAAAACAAGTAAAAAGAGATTTACAATAATCTAAATGAGATGAAATAAAAGAATGAACAATTATTTCAAGATCAGCATTTGATAAAATTGGTCTGAGTTTAGTGATGTTCTGAAGCTGATAAAAACAACTTTTAACCACTTGGCTGCAGCGCCGCTCCAAAGACATAGATTTGTCCAACAGCATTCCTAGATTTCTCACGCTGGATTGGACTGAGGGGCTCAGTGAGCCGAGGTGATCTTTAATTTGAGGAATTTTTTCATCTGGTGCCAGAATAAGAGTTAGTTTTTTCATCATTAAGTTGTAGGAAGTTTGTAGAAAGCCAATTTTTTATACAAAAGAAGCACTGCAGAAGGGTTTTTAGTCTATCCATTTCTGTTTCTCTAAAAGAACAATACAATTGTAAGTCATCCGCATACAAGTGATAAGAAACATTCTTGAAACATTTCACAATTTGACCAATTGGATAAATGTACATCAAGAAAAGAAGTGGCCCCAGGATTGATCCTTGCGGAACACCACAGGTTAAGGGTGACATGTCAGACATGACATTATTGATGGAAACTGAAAAGGATCTGTCACTCAAATAAGACGAAAACCAAGGACTGTCCCACTAATTCCAAAAACTTTGTGTAAACGATGTAATAACATTTTGTGATCTACAGTGTCAAAAGCCGATGAGGTCTAATAAAACTGTAGAGTGGCCAGAGTCCGAAAAGAGGCAATTTTGATATTGGCCTATAGTTTTTAGGCTCAGACTGATCCAAATTTGGCTTCTTTAAAATTGGACTAAGCACGGCTTGTTTGAAGGAGCTGGAACCGAGTCTGTTTCAAGCGACATGTGAACCAAAAAGATCAAATGCCTTTACAAAAAGTGAATGTGGCACCACATCTAGCGGCCATGAGGATGGTTTCATGCTCTTCATTATATCAATAACATCCTCAAGGCAACAGGGGAAAAGGACGACCAAAGACAACTGTGGTTTATATGGCAGGAAAAGTCCCCAGGCACCGATGTGATTCCAGCTCTGATACTGTCCACCGTATTTACAAAGAACTCGAAGAATTTATCACAATCATTCTTTGTATAAACAGAGATTTGTGGGGTTGAAGGTGAAACAATTTTCTCAGTGGTATCAAACAGAACCTTTGGATTTGTCTTATTCACAAACACAAGGTTGGAAAAATAGTCTGATCAGGTTTTGCTGATCATTTCATTTAGTGTTGTGATCAGCTCTTTAACGTGACGTCTGTGAACGTCAAGATTTGAGGATTTCCAAAGTCTCTCTATTTTACGACATTGGTATTTAAAACACAAAATGTCTTCATTTATCCACGGAGAGCGACTTTTACCAGATGTGGTTTTATATTTTACAGGAGCAGCTTCATTCATCACTGACAAACTGTGGCTGTTACATTTTTGAGCAAAACTTTCAACATCTGGACAATGATCAAAAAGACTGGGCTCAAACAGGTCAGAACATCTCTCCACAGTTTCTTGGGATATAAAACTGAGACCTTCTAAGTTATAAGATAAACTAAACAGAATGCAACTATGGTCTGATACCTGGATGTTCTTAATGTTTAACTGGTCAATGTTAAGATTGAAGGAAAATACAAGATCCAGAGTTTGACCTTTGTTATGTGCTGGACCAGACACATGCTGTTTTAGACCAGATGAATCTGTCAGCGTTTCCAGCTCAGCTGCTGAATCACATGAAGGATCATCGACATGGAGGTTAAAATCACCAAGTATCAAATCTCGCTCAGGCGGTCGATAGATTAAGAAACAATAAAATGAAACATGTTCCCAACCTTAGTCCTTAGTCCTCTGCAGCTCAAAGGAGTTGAACGTGACCGGTTTCATTTGTCGTGTCCAGAAGCCATCCCAGTAAACGAGCGCGAGACGCCGCGCCACGCCGCCACGCCGCCACGCCGCCACGCCGCCACGCCGCCACGCCGCCACGCCGCCACGCCGCCACGCCGTGCGGCCCGCGGGCTCCAATCACAGAGCAGTTCAGGGGCCACAGTTCATTCAGGTGGACAAAATCCTGTTCGCGTTGCCATGTCTCAGTCAGGAACATGAAATCGTCTCATTCTTTCTGTCTCGGAGTTCGTCTCGTTCTTTCTGTCTCGGAGTTCGTCTCGTTCTTTCTGTCTCGGAGTTCGTCTCGTTCTTTCTGTCTCGGAGTTCGTCTCGTTCTTTCTGTCTCGGAGTTCGTCTCGTTCTTTCTGTCTCCTCGGAGTTCGTCTCGTTCTTTCTGTCTCCTCGGAGTTCGTCTCGTTCTTTCTGTCTCCTCGGAGTTCGTCTCGTTCTTTCTGTCTCGGAGTTCGTCTCGTTCTTTCTGTCTCGGAGTTCGTCTCGTTCTTTCTGTCTCGGAGTTCGTCTCGTTCTTTCTGTCTCGGAGTTCGTCTCGTTCTTTCTGTCTCGGAGTTCGTCTCGTTCTTTCTGTCTCGGAGTTCGTCTCGTTCTTTCTGTCTCGGAGTTCGTCTCGTTCTTTCTGTCTCGGAGTTCGTCTCGTTCTTTCTGTCTCGGAGTTCGTTCTCGGAGTTCGTCTCGTTCTTTCTGTCTCTCGGAGTTCGTCTCGTTCTTTCTGTCTCCTCGGAGTTCGTCTCGTTCTTTCTGTCTCCTCGGAGTTCGTCTCGTTCTTCTGTCTCTCGAGTTCGTCTCGTTCTTTCTGTCTCGGAGTTCGTCTCGTTCTTTCTGTCTCGGAGTTCGTCTCGTTCTTTCTGTCTCGGAGTTCGTCTCGTTCTTTCTGTTCTCTCGGAGTTCGTCTCGTTCTTTCTGTCTCGGAGTTCGTCTCGTTCTTTTCTGTCTCGGAGTTCGTCTCGTTCTGTTCTCCTCGGAGTTCGTCTCGTTCTTTTCTGTCTCCTCGGAGTTCGTCTCGTTCTTTCTGTCTCCTCGGAGTTCGTCTCGTTCTTTTCTGTCTCGGAGTTCGTCTCGTTCTTCTGTCTCGGAGTTCGTCTCGTTCTTTCGTGAGTTCGTCTCGTTCTTTCTGTCTCCTCGGAGTTCGTCTCGTTCTTTCTGTCTCCTCGGAGTTCGTCTCGTTCTTTCTGTCTCCGGAGTTCGTCTCGTTCTTTCGTCTCTCGGAGTTCGTCTCGTTCTTTCTGTCTCTCGGAGTTCGTCTCGTTCTTTCTGTCTCCTCGGAGTTCGTCTCGTTCTTTCTGTCTCGGAGTTCGTCTCGTTCTTTCTGTCTCGAGTTCGTCTCGTTCTTTCTGTCTCGGAGTTCGTCTCGTTCTCGAGTTCTTCGTCTTTCTGTCTCGGAGTTTGTCTCGTTCTTTCTGTCTCGGAGTTCGTCTCGTTCTTTCTGTCTCCTCGGAGTTCGTCTCGTTCTTTCTGTCTCCTTTCGTCTCGTTCTTTCTGTCTCGGAGTTCTCGTTCTTTCGTTCTCGGAGTTCGTCTCGTTCTTTCTGTCTCGGAGTTCGTCTCGTTCTTTCTGTCTCGGAGTTCGTCTCGTTCTTTCTGTCTCGGAGTTCGTCTCGTTCTTTCTGTCTCGGAGTTCGTCTCGTTCTTTCTGTCTTCTCGGAGTTCGTCTCGTTCTTTCTGTCTCGGAGTTCGTCTCGTTCTTTCTGTCTCCTCGGAGTTCGTCTCGTTCTTTCTGTCTCGGAGTTCGTCTCGTTCTTTCTGTCTCCTCGGAGTTCGTCTCGTTCTTTCTGTCTCGGAGTTCGTCTCGTTCTTTCTGTCTCGGAGTTCGTCTCGTTCTTTCTGTCTCCTCGGAGTTCGTCTCGTTCTTTCTGTCTCGGAGTTCGTCTCGTTCTTTCTGTCTCGGAGTTCGTCTCGTTCTTTCTGTCTCGGAGTTCGTCTCGTTCTTTCTGTCTCGGAGTTCGTCTCGTTCTTTCTGTCTCGGAGTTCGTCTCGTTCTTTCTGTCTCGGAGTTCGTCTCGTTCTTTCTGTCTCGGAGTTCGTCCCCCTGCTGCTTCGCTCTGCGGGTCGATCACTTCAGTGTATCGAAGCGTTTCATTGGCTCAGTGAATGTTCCGCTCTGTGATTGGTTCAGAGCTTCAGAGTGTTCGTCGCTCTTCTGTGGTTTGACGAGCGCTAAACTGCTACAGTATAAAAGATGCACCAATATTTCTTAAACATGTTGGTAGTGAGGAGGATTGTGTGACGTTAGTGGTGATTTTGGTGACTTTTGACGACT
>NW_026571290.1:187396-189896 GCF_026225935.1 Boleophthalmus pectinirostris
TTAGTCCTGGTCTAGTCCTGGGTTAGTCCTGGTCTAGTCCTAGTCCTGGTCTAGTCCTGGTCAGTCCTGGTCTAGTCCTGGTTAGTCCTGGTTAGTCCTGGTTAGTCCTGGTCAGTCCTGGTTCCTGGTGTCGGTTTCCCATGATGCCTTGGGAACAGTGGGGGAGTGGCGTTTCTCTGGCTCCGCCCCTCGCTCCTGTCGCCGCGGCGACGTGAGAACGATGATGTCATGGCTGACGACGGCTCCCGGCCCCGCCTCCGCGCGGCGGTTGCCGTGGCGCCTGTCGCTGGTGGCCGTGGAGATGGCGGTGGGCGTGTCCCTGAGTGATGTCACTGTGGCTCCGGAGCGCCCCCTGCTGGACCACAGCGCCCCCCCGTACATCAGCACCGAGCACAGGTGAGTCCAGACCGGGGTCAGTCCGGGTTTAGTTCTGGTTCAGTCCTGGTTCTGACTCTGTCTCTGTTTCAGTTACGGTCGCTCGTCTTGGCTCAGGTGAGTTTATTTATTTATTTGTTTATTTGTTTATTTGTTTTGTTTCATTATTATAGTTATTTTCATTTTTTAACCAATTAAATTCAAACTAAAATATGGGGCCGTGTGATTGGCCACAGTTTGGGGATTTCTGCCCGGCGACAGCAGAGACATAGAGCCAATCACAGCGCTCGCAGACGGCCCCTCCCCCTTCCTCCCGTGCCGACCAATGGGCTCACAGCGTCACTGACAACTACCCAATCAGCTGTGAGCGCTGATCTGCCCGGCAACAAGAGAGACGTGAGTCACAAACATGAACAAGTACTACAGCGTATGAAGTACTCTGTGTACTCGCAGTATAAAAGTACTACAGCGTATGAAGTACTCTGTGTACTCGCAGTATAAAAGTACTACAGCGTATGAAGTACTCTGTGTACTCGCAGTATAAAAGTACTACAGCGTATGAAGTACTCTGTGTACTCGCAGTATAAAAGTACTACAGCGTATGAAGTACTCTGTGTACTCGCAGTATAAAAGTACTACAGCGTATGAAGTACTCTGTGTACTCGCAGTATAAAAGTACTACAGCGTATGAAGTACTCTGTGTACTCGCAGTATAAAAGTACTACAGCGTATGAAGTACTCTGTGTACTCGCAGTATAAAAGTACTACAGCGTATGAAGTACTCTGTGTACACGCAGTATAAAAGTACTACAGCGTATGAAGTACTCTGTGTACACGCAGTATAAAAGTACTACAGCGTATGAAGTACTCTGTGTACACGCAGTATAAAAGTACTACAGCGTATGAAGTACTCTGTGTACACGCAGTATAAAAGTACTACAGCGTATGAAGTACTCTGTGTACACGCAGTATAAAAGTACTACAGCGTATGAAGTACTCTGTACACGCAGTATAAAAGTACTACAGCGTATGAAGTACTCTGTGTACATGCAGTATTTGAAGTATTTGAAGTAAAGTACTTTGGTCCTCAGGTGAAGAGAGTTTCTCAGATCCGGATTCGTCGAGCTTCACCAAAAGAAACAAACCTCACCCCCCTGGGCCTCCCCCGAGCCAAACGGTACGACCAGGACCAGGACCAGGACCAAGGACCAGGACCAGGACCAGGACCAGGACCAAGACCAAGACCAGGACCAGGACCAAGACCAAAACCAAACCAGGACTAAACCAGGACTGATTTGTTTTTTTCAGTTTGAAGAAGAAAGAGTTCAGTTTGGAGGAAATCTACACAAACAAGAACTACAGGTCTCCATCTGCTAACAGGTGACTCCATGTCCCAGAATGCACCTGTGCCCGTGTGTCTGAGCGTGTCCTGTGTAGGAACAGCAAAGGATCATGGTCTGTGTAGTTCTGTGTGGCAGAACAGCAGCGCCACAGTTTGTGTCTCAGTTGAAATGACTTTATTTTGACACAAAACAAGAAGCAGAAAAATGTGTTGAAACATTTCATGAAGTAAAGACACAGATTGTTTTAGGTAAATTGAATATTTTGTTATTTTATTATTTTCTTTAAAAAAAAAACACAGACTGAAACAGACGAGTCTCCAGATTCAACTTCAGACAAATGAACCTCATGAGGCCAGCAGTGTCCTCACATGTCCTCACGTGTCCTCACATGTCCTCATGTGTCCTCACATGTCCTCACGTGTCCTCACATGTCCCTCATGTGTCCTCACATGTCCTCACGTGTCCTCACGTGTCCTGTCCTCACATGTCCCCACATGTCCCTCTGTCCTCACATGTCCTGTCCTCACATGTCCTGTCCTCACGTGTCCTCACATGTCCTGTCCTCACATGTCCCCACATGTCCCTCTGTCCCCACGTGTCCTCACGTGTCCCTCTGTCTCCACGTGTCCTCACATGTCCTCACATGTCCTCACATGTCCTCACATGTCCTCACGTGTCCTCACGTGTCCTCACATGTCCTCACGTGTCCTCACGTGTCCTGTCCTCACATGTCCCCACATGTCCCTCTGTCCCCACGTGTCCTCACGTGTCCTCACATGTCC
>NW_026571290.1:194896-199896 GCF_026225935.1 Boleophthalmus pectinirostris
CGCAGCTGCGGCGCAGGTTGAGGTTGGAGCAGGAGGAGGAGCCTGAGGGGATCCTGGAGGAGGGGGCGGGGCTGTCGATGACGGGCGGGGCGTTGGACGGCGAGCGGGCGGAGCAGGAGGAGGCGGAGCGCGGGTTGTTGACGGGACAGTCCTCCAGACGCACCCACACGTCCTCGGACTTATCGGAGCGATCGCAGAAACCGCGCTCGGCGGAATCGCTCTTCTTTTTACGCCACGTGCCTTTGCGCTGCGACGTCACTTCCTCCTCGCTGCGGGCGCGGTCGCTCGCCCCTCTCTCGCTGGACTCGGAGGAGGCGGAGAGGACGGAGGAGGAGCTGCCGGTGCGTTTCCAGGTGCCGACGCGCGGCAGAGACGTGGAGTGCTGTTTGCCGTTGGCGCCGCCATTATTGGCGCCGCCGTTCTCACGTTTCCAGGTGCCCGTACGGCTGAAGCGCGACGACGCGGCGTCCTGCGGGCGCGAGGGGCTCTCGGAGTGCGAGCGGCTCAGGTCGGTTTTGCGGTTGGGCGGCGGAGGTTGCGTTTCGGGGCTGGAGGGGGAGTCGGGCGCGGCGCACACCTGAGACTCCTCCAGTTTGCGTTTGAGCGTGGGACTCGGCGTCTCTTTGATGAAGGTCGACTGTCTCACCAGCGCCGCCGGCTTCTCCGCGTCAGACTTCTGCTTTTTGGGCGTGACGCGCGGCGCCGACTCGCTGCGCGGTAAACCGACCGCTTTGGGTTTGACGGCGGGTTTGGGGGCGGGGCCGGCGGCGGGAGGGGCGGGTTTTGGGGGCGGGGGCGGGGCCGGGAGCGTTTGGGTTTGGGCCTTTGGGACCTGGAGGGGGTGGAGTCTCGGGACGAGCTGCCCGTCCTGTCGTCGGCGTTACCTCCCGGTTTGGGGCCGACGGCGGCTCTGGGTTTGGTGCGTCCGCGGGCGCTGAGCTCCGAGCGCGGTTTCCCCGTAATTAAACTGCGGTAAACTTTCTTTCCTCCTCTGACGCCGCGGTCGTCGTCCTGAAGGTGGCGCTGTTCCAGGGTGCTGCGCTCGCCGCCCTTCAGGATACGAGCTCCTCGCTTCTCCTCCTCGGCCTCCGGGGCGTCGGCGGCGTCGCGGGCGTCCGCGGCGTCCGGGGCTTTGGGTTTGGGGGGCAGTCTGAAGGGGGAGCCCACGGACTTGAGCGACAGCACGGAATCGGAGTCGGACGAGGCCTGGCGGGAGAGCGCCGAGGCGGCGGCGGCGGCGTTCAGCGAGCTCACGATGGAGTTGGCGCCCTCCTGAATCGCCTTCCAGTCGAATGACTCGGAGTCCGGGGACACGGGGCTGCGGGGGGCGCCGCAGGGCTCCAGCTCTGACAGGATGCCCTCGTCGCACGGCGCGGAGGGGGCGGGGCCGGAGGCGTGCTCGGAGGGGGCGGGGGCGGCGTGGGCGGCGGGCGTGTCTTCGGGGGGCAGAGGGGCGTTCTGGCCAGACGGCGGGGCGTTGGTCGTGCTGGGTGGAGTGTTGGAGGCGGCGGGCGGGGCGTTGAGGACGTTGGTGGCGTTCTGGGCGCTCGGGGGCGGGGCTTTCTTCTTCTTCTTGGGCATGGCGGAGCTGATGCACTCCTGCAGCAGGTCGTCCTCGGAGTCGATGGAGAGAGAGGAGAGGGAGGAGTTTCGGGAGAAGCAGACGGGCGTGTCCTCCACGTGGAAGGCTTTGGGGACGTAGCAGTGCGGCGGGGGGCGGGGCTTGTCCGGGGGAGGAGCCTCCGCGGCGGCGGGCGGAGCTTTGTTGTTGTTCTCGTGGTCTATGTCGCTGAGCGAAGAGAGGGAGGAGTTTCGGCTGAAGCACACGGGCGTGTCTTCGATGGAGAACTGCAGCTTCTCGTCGGCCGTGTTGGTTTTGGCCGCGGGGGGTGGGGCGAAGGCGGCGGGGGGCGGGGCCTGCGGCTTAGGCGGGGCTTTGGGCGCGTCTTTGGGCTTCTCCTCGTCTTCGTCGAAGTCGAGCGAGCTGAGCGAGTCGTTGCGAGAGAAGCAGCAGGGCGTGCCCTCGATGGGCGTGTAGTGACGCGGCGAGTCAAAGGAAAAGCCCGGTTTGTTGGTTTGTTTCAGCGCCGCCGCCGGAGGGCGCTGCTGCGGCTTCACCGGAGACGTGGGTTTCTTCTTCTGCTGCTGCGCGGCCAGAGGGGGCGTGGCCTGAGGGGGCAGAGGGGGCGGGGCCTGGAGGCTCTGCTCTCCCGTGGGCCGAGCCGGAGCGGGTTTGCGGAGCTTGGACTTGGGCATGGCGGCGCTGATGCATTCGGCCAAAATGTCGTCTCCGTTTTCGCCCTCGGGAAGCCCCGCCCTGCGGCGGTGCGGGGGTGCGGCCTCCTCGGGGGGCGGGGACTCGATGGTGAGGTCGCTGAGCGACGTAGCGGTGGAGAAGTTGAGCGGCGTTCCTTCGACGCAGTAAACTCTGGGCACGTCGTCGCTCGGAGCCTCCTCTTCCTGTTTGTCTTTCCTGGGCTGCGATTGGAGGCGGCTCTGAGGGGGGAGGAGCTTGTAGACGGGCAGCTGGCTGGGCTTCCTGATTGGCTGCGCCGAGACAGGGGGCGGGGCTTGCGGGGGCGGTTTCTTGGGCTTGCGGGAGGACTTGGGCATGGCCATGTTGATGCAGGCCTCTAAGATCTCGATGTCGTCGTCGGACTCTCCGGCGAGCAGCGGCTCCGGTTTCTCTGGCTCCGCCCCCCGCGGCGCGCCCAGCTTCAGGTCGCCGATGTAGGGCTCGTCCACACTGAGCGCGCTCAGACTGGAGGCTTTGGAGAAGCCGTGCGGCGTGCTCTCGGTGGCGAAGTGAAGGAGCAGGTCTGAGCTGGGTTCTTGCTCGTCCTGACGCTGAAGCTTCTGCGTTAGCTCCTCCTCTTTCGCGGCCTTCGGCGGCGGCGGCGTCTTGGCGCGGCTCGGGGGCATCGTCTGGCCCGGGCTGTCGGGCAGGTCGCTGGGGCTGATGACGCCGCTGGGAACGCCGCTGCACGGCTCCGAGGAGCGCACGGACGAGGCGATGGAGGAGGTGGAGAAGGAGTCCAGGGAGCTGACGGAGGTGCAGCGACTGAACATGAGGGGCGTCTCCTGGGCGTACAGGGGGGCGGGCTCGGGGGGGCTTTTGGGCGTCCTGGCGCCGGACGCGGCGTGATGATGATGCCGCGTCTCGTGGTGATGGTGCCGCGTCTCGTGGTGATGATGTCGTTTGGATCTCGAGTTGGACGCTGCGGATTCGGCGGCGGTTTGGCTCTCGGCCTCTTTACGCTGCGTCTCGTCAGTGGCGCTCGGCTTCTCGCTCACGGGCAGCGTGGGGTAGTTACTGGAGTCGCGCTCGCCGCCGTCCACGACGCTGCCGCCTCGCCGTTTACGTGGGAGCACCTCGTGACTCTCGTCGTCCTCGGAGGACAGCGAGGACAGAGATGAACCGCGAGAAAAGCAGATGGGCGTGTCCTCCACGCAGTACGTCTGAGTCGACTCCTGGTGACTCTTCGGAGCCGCACGATTGGCCGTCGGCTGCTGCAGGGGGCGGAGCTTAGGCGCGGAGGCGTTCGATTCTTTTGTGCCGTTATACTTTAAACCGTATTCGTCTTTGCGCTGCGTCTCGGCGCCGTATTTGAGGCTGAAGTCGTCTTTGCGCGGCGCTTGCGTCTCGCTGTACTTCAGGCTGTAGTCGATGGGCTGTTCTGTGGGCGCGTCGTACGCCGCCGCGCCGCTGTACCCGCGCGGCGCTTTGGTGCGCTCCTCCTCCGGCTCCTCCGCGTTGCCGTGGAGACTGGGGCTCTGGCGCCCCGAGTTCAGCTGCTCGTCAGAATATTTCAGACTGTAGTTTATGGGCGTGTCCAGCTCCGCCCCGTCGTCGTCCGCCATGTGGTTGGCGCTGCGGATCTTGTGCGCCAGGTCGGCGGGGTACTTCATGTAGACGCAGCACTTGTTGGTGACGGCGTTCTCCTCGGAGTAAAAGTTCTCTGTGGAGGAGGAGGGTTTGGTTTTGCCGCGGGTGCCGTACCCGTCGGCGCTGGTGACGCTGTTGAGGCTGTCGCTGGAGGCGCGCACGTTTGGGGGGAAGGCGCGTTTGGGGCTGGACAGGACGGGGGTGTTGGCATAGGAGCGGGCGTTGCCGGCGGAGTTGGCTCCCCCTCGGGCTTTGCGGTGCGCCGTCTTGGGGCTCAGGTTGTCGATGTTGTCGAATGTTTCGGAGAGCTGCTGCGCGTCCAGCTCCTCGAACAACGCCTTCTGTTTACGCGCGTGCAGAGACGGGGCGCCGCCGCCCGGAGACACCACGCTGGCGTCCTTGTAGCGCGCCGGGCGGTTGGCCATGAGGTTCCTCAGGGCGGCCGCGCTGCCCATGGCGATCATCTTGTGGCGAGAGTGGATGAGGTTACGGAGCATGCCCACGGCGCCCAGCTCCCACAGCGTCTCCTGATCGGTGGCGTCGCGCGCCGAAAGGTTCCAGAGCGTTCCGCAGGCGTTGGACACGATGGTCAGACTGTGAGACTTCAGATGCTGCAGCAGCGTCGGCAAACAACCGTGCTCCCGCAGGACCTGCCTGAAAACCACAGACACAGAGAGGGATTAGTACTACTGATACTGATACTGATACTACTACTATTACGACTACTACTAATACTACTACTACAACTATTACAACTACTACAACTACTACTACTGATACTTCTGTTACTACTGATACTGCTACTGCTGCTACTACTACTACTCCTCCCAGCAGAGGTGCAGTACCTGTACACGGGTGTGGTGCTTGTACACGGGTGTGGTGCTTGTACACGGGTGTGGTGCTTGTACACGGGTGTGGTACACAGGTGTAGTACAAAGGTGTGGTACTTGTACACAGGTATGGTACCTGTACACGGGTGTGGTACCTGTACACGGGTGTGGTACTTGTACACAGGTGTGATACTTGTACACAAGTGTAGTACACGGGTGTAGTACTTGTACACAGGTGTAGTACACAGGTGTGGTACTTGTACACAGGTGTAGTACACAGGTGT
>NW_026571290.1:213260-238260 GCF_026225935.1 Boleophthalmus pectinirostris
CAACACACAACACACACGTGAGCACACAACACCAACACACACAACACACACACACGTGAGTGCACAACAAACACACACAACACACACACACACACGACAACAACACACGTGAGCACACAACAACCACACAACAACGTGACACCAACAACAACACACACACACACACACAACACACACAACACACACGTGAGCGACAACAACACAACACACACACACACACACACACAACACACACACACACAACAACACAACACACACAACAACTGAACAACAACACACAACAACACACACAGCAACACCAACAGCCACAACAACACACACAACACACACAACACACGTGAGCGCACAACAACACACACAAACAACACACGTGAGCGCACAACACACACAACACACACACACGTGAACACACAACAACACACACAACACACACGTGAGCGCACAACAACACACACACACACACGTGACGCACACAACACACACACACACACACGTGAGCGCACAACAACACACACAACACACACATGAGGCGCACAACAACACACACACACAACACACACACCACACAAACAACACACACACAACACACACACAACACACACGTGAGCGCACAACAACACACACAACACACACACACACACGTGAGCGCACAACAACACACACAACACACGGAGCGCACAACACACACACACACAACGCGCACAACACACAACACACACGCCACACAACACACACAACACACAACGCACAACAACACACACACACACACACGAGCGCACAACAACACACACAACAACACACACAACACACACAACACACACGTGAGCGCACAACAACACACACAACACACACTACACACACAACACACACAACAACTGAGCACACACACAACACACACAACACACACACACACACGTGAGCGCACAACAACACACACACACACGTGAGCGTGAGCACAACACACACAACACAACACGTGAGCGCACAACAACAACACACTGAGCGCACAACACACAACACACACGTGAGCGCACAACAACACACACACACACACACACGTGAGCGCACAACAACACAACACACAACACAGCGTGAGCGCACAACAACACACAACACACACACGTGAGCGCACAACACCAACACAACACACACTGAAGGCACAACAACACACAACACACACACACACACACACACACACACACACACACAAACACACAACACACACACACACACGTGAGCGCACAACAACACAACAACACACACGTGAGCGCACAACAACACACAACACACACGTGAGCGCACAACAACACAACACACACGTGAGCGCACAACAACACACACAACACACACGTGAGCGCACAACAACACACACAACACACACGACACACACGTGAGCGCACAACAACACACACAACACACACGACACACACGTGAGCGCACAAACACACACAACACACACAACACACACGTGAGCGCACAACAACACACACAACACACACGTGAGCGCACAAACACACACACAACACACACGTGAGCGCACAACAACACACACACACACACGTGAGCGCACAACAACACACACGTGACGCACAACACACACACAGCGCACAACACACACACACACACCACACACACACACACACACACAGCGCACAACAACAACAACAACACAACACACAACACACAACACACACAACACACACACACACACACACGAGCACACACACACACACACACACACACACACACACAACACACACATGAGCGCACAACAACACACAACACACACTGAGCACACAACAACACACACACACTGAGCACACAACACACACACCACACACACACACGTGAGCGCACAACAACACACACAACACACACGTGAGCGCACAACAACACACACACACACACACGTGAGCGCACAACAACACACAACACACACACACGTGAGCCCACAACAACACACACAACACACACGTGAGCGCACAACACACACAACACACACGTGAGCGCACAACAACACACAACACAACACAACACACGTGAGCGCACAACAACACACAACACACACGTGAGCGCACAACACACAACACACACGTGAGCGCACAACAACACACAACAACACAACACACACGTGAGCGCACAACAACACACACACACACACGTGAGCGCACAACAACACACAACACACACGTGAGCGCACAACAACACACAACACACACGTGAGCGCACAACAACACACACGACACACACGTGAGTGCACAACAACACACACACACACACGTGAGCGCACAACAACACACACAACACACACGTGAGCGCACAACAACACACACAACACACACGTGAGCGCACAACAACACACACAACACACACGTGAGCGCACAACACCACACAACACACTCAACACACACGTGAGCGCACAACAACACACACACACACACACACACACACGTGAGCGCACAACACACACACACAACACAACAACACACAGCACTGAGCGCACAACACACACACGTGAGCACAACACACACACAACACACACGTGAGCGCACAACACACACAACACACGTGAGCGCACAACAACACACACAACACACACAACACACACGTGAGCGCACAACAACACACACAACACACAACACACACGAGCGCACAACAACACACACACACAGCGCACCAACAACACACACAACGTGAGCGCACAACAACACACACAACGCACACCACACACACAACACACACGTGAGCGCACAACACACACACACACGTGAGCGCACAACAAACACACACACACACTGAGCGCACAACAACACACACAACACGTGAGCGCAACAACACGCACAACACACACACACAACACCACACAACACACACAACACACAACGTGACGCACAAAGCACACAACAAACACACAACACACACACGTGAGCGCACAACAACACACAACACACACGTGAGCGCACAACAACACACACGTGAGCGCACAACAACACACACAACACACAACACTAGAGCCCGACCGATATGGATTTTGCTGTGGCCGATATGAAATCGATATAATGGGAGTTGGAGCTGCCGATATAATCGCCGATATATTTAGTGATGTAAAAATTCACTGTAAATGTTGAATTGTTTAAAAAACTTAGGTTTGGCTCTGGTGGATTTTAAACTGGGTTTATTTAGGAAACATTTATTGTTCTTCTGCCTCTTTACATCATATTTACAGACAGTAGTTTGACTTAATGGCATTTTTGCATCACATTCTAGACACTAGTGATGTTTATTCCAGTTCTTTTTAGAGAACCGGCTCTTTTGGCTCGGCTCACTAAAAGCTGCTGGTTCTTTTGGCTCCCAAGTGGCTCTTCAGATTGTTTTGTTGCAAGCAGGTCTAAAGCACGTCTAAAGCAGGACTGAATCAGGACTGAACCAGGTCTAAACCAGGACTGAAAAAGGACTAAACCAGGACTTATTTATTTTATGCTAAACTACAGTCAAATATGCTTGTTTTTTTAATTTTTTTTAATCCTACGTACACGCAAATTTCTCAAAGTTTAGTTTTGAGCCGCTGCCGCTGTCATACCACGAATCAAGCGGCGTGAAGAGAAAAAAAGTGAGAGAAAGAGAAAACACGGCTCCCAATAAGGATCAGGCTCCCGTCGTTCCCTTCAAAGAGCCGGTTCTAAGAGTCATTTCGTTGGCGACGAACCCATAACTAGTAAAGAAAGTAGCGCTATTAGCCTTTAGCCATAAATACGTGCGCGCCGCGGTAATTAATTATATACACAAATGTCATAATTCACACGTCTGTTCACAGCTCATTTACATATCAGTGCAGGTCCAGTAGCAAATATACGAGCAATATAATCACTTTAGAACAGACCAATAGAAAACAGTCTGTTTATGTGCGGGAGCTACAGCAGCTAACCCATAACAAATGACCAAAACTAGCTTCAGAGTCGACATATTTCCAACACTCACCGCTCACACAGGCTCCTCCTCACATCACAAATCTGCACTAATAAATGTCCTTTTAATCCAGACTCAAACCGATTGTCCGTAAAAAGAATATAATCTCAGTGTTTGGATCTGTGTCTGCAGGTGTAAACAAACACACGTGAGTGACGCGACTCTGTGGTGTGTTCAGGGACAGTATGGACACACACAGACAAATGACTCCGTAGATAAATACTGATGTGGAGCCACATATTAGGACATTTATCTGTCTGTAAATTGGATTAAATGAACAGAATGTAGAGAGTCTAAGCTTTATAACGAGGTGTAACATGGCCACGGGAAATATCTGCCCCTATCAGCAAGCATATCGGCCAATAGCCGATATGCCTAAAGTTGCCCATACCAGCCGATAATATCGGCCAACCGATATATCGGTCGGGCTCTACACAACACACACTTGAGCGCACAACACCACACAGTTAGTGCTGTGTTGTGGTGTTGAGGTGGTGGTGTTGTTGCGGGGGTGGTGTTGTGGTGGTGGTATTGTGGTGTTGTGGGGGTGGTGTTGTGGTGGTGTTGTTGTGGGGGTGGTGTTGTGGTGTTGTTGCGGTGATGTGGTGGTGTTGCGGTGGTGTTGTTGCGGTGGTGGTGTGGTGGTGGTGTTGCGGTGGTGGTGTGGTGGTGGTGTTGCGGTGTTGTTGCGGGGGTGGTGTTGCGGTGGTGGTGTTGCGGTGGTGGTGTTGTGGTGGTGGTGTTGCTGTGGGGGTGGTGTTGTGGTGGTGGTGGTGTTGCAGTAGTGTTGTGGTGGTGTTGCGGTGCTGTTGCGGTGGTGGTGTTGTGGTGGTGGTGTGGTGGTGGTGTTGCTGTGGGGGTGGTGTTGTGTGGTGGTGGTGTTGCAGTGTGTTGCAGTAGTGTTGTGGTGGTGTTGTGGTGGTGTGTGGGTGGTGTTGTGGTGTTGCGGTGGTGTTGTGGTGGTGTTGCGGTGGTGGTGTTGTGGTGGTGGTGTTGTGGTGGTGGTGTTGCGGTGGTGGGTGTGTGCGGTGGTGTTGTGGTGGTGGTGTTGTGGTGGTGATGTTGTGGCGGTGGTGTTGTGGCGGTGGTGTTGTGTGGCGGTGGTGTTGTTGTGGCGGTGGTGTTGTGGCGGTGATGTTGCGGTGGTGTTGCGGTGGTGTTGTTGCGGCGGTGGTGTTGCGGCGGTGGAGTTGTGGTGGTGTTGTGGTGGTGTTGCGGTGGTGTTGTTGCGGGGGTGGTGTTGTGGTGGTGTTGCGGTGATGTTGCGGTGGTGTGGTGGTGGTGTTGCGGTGGTGTTGTTGCGGGGGTGGTGTTGTAGCGAGGGTGGAGGTGTCATACCGAGCAGTAGTGAGTCCTTGTCGTTGCCGTGGAGGAGTTGGATGAGCAGAGGTAAACAGCCCGACTGCCTCATGGCGATGCACGAGTCCTGAGAACTGGACATTGCCAGAAGAGTCCGAGACATGTCGTCCTTATCATGGGTCCCCAACATGGACAGAAGACTGTACACCATCTCCACCTGTAGGAGAACACACAACCATCTCAACCATCTGAACCATCTGAACCTCCACCATCTCCACCATCTCCACCTGTAGGAGAACACACAACCATCTCAACCATCTGAACCTCCACCATCTCCACCATCTCCACCTGCAGGAGAACACACAACCATCTGAACCATCTGAACCTCCACCACCTCCACCTGCAGGAGAACACACAACCATCTGAACCATCTGAACCTCCACCATCTCCACCATCTCCACCTGTAGGAGAACACACAACCATCTGAACCTCCACCATCTCCACCATCTCCACCTGCAGGAGAACACACAACCATCTGAACCATCTGAACCTCCACCACCTCCACCTGCAGGAGAACACACAACCATCTGAACCATCTGAACCTCCACCATCTCCACCTGCAGGAGAACACACAACCATCTGAACCTCCACCATCTCCACCTGTAGGAGAACACACAACCATCTGAACCTCCACCATCTCCACCATCTCCACCTGCAGGAGAACACACAACCATCTGAACCATCTGAACCTCCACCACCTCCACCTGTAGGAGAACACACAACCATCTGAACCTCCACCATCTCCACCTGCAGGAGAACACATAACCATCTGAACCATCTGAACCTCCATCTCCACCACCTCCACCTGCAGGAAAACACACAACCATCTGAACCTCCACCACCTCCACCTGCAGGAGAACACACAACCATCTGAACCATCTGAACCTCCACCATCTCCACCATCTCCACCTGCAGGAGAACACACAACCATCTGAACCATCTGAACCTCCACCATCTCCACCTGCAGGAGAACACACAACCATCTGAACCTCCACCATCTCCACCATCTCCACCTGCAGGAGAACACACAACCATCTGAACCATCTGAACCTCCACCACCTCCACCTGCAGGAGAACACACAACCATCTGAACCTCCACCATCTCCACCTGCAGGAGAACACATAACCATCTGAACCATCTGAACCTCCACCATCTCCACCATCTTCACCTGCAGGAGAACACACAACCATCTGAACCATCTGAACCATATGAACCTCCACCACCTCCACCTGCAGGAGAACACACAACCATCTGAACCTCCACCACCTCCACCTGCAGGAGAACACACAACCATCTGAACCATCTGAACCTCCACCACCTCCACCATGTCCACCTGCAGGAGAACACACAACCATCTGAACCTCCACCATTTCCACCATCTCCACCATCTCCACCTGCAGGAGAACACACAACCATCTGAACCATCTGAACCTCCACCACCTCCACCTTCAGGAGAACACACAACCATCTGAACCATATGAACCTCCACCATCTCCACCTGCAGGAGAACACACAACCATCTGAACCATATGAACCTCCACCATCTCCACCTGCAGGAGAACACACAACCATCTGAACCTCCACCACCTCCATCTGCAGGAGAACACACAACCATCTGAACCGAGTGGATTTCTCACCTTCGTTCCCAGGTGGCTGGTGATTCGTCGAGGCACAGAGTAAGCGCCGTCATTGGCCGAGTCCAGGTCCAATCGGCTGGAGCTCTGCAGAAGGTCAGGACAATCAGAGGTCAGAGGTCATTTATGTTTTCAGAGTGAAAGGTGTGAAAGACGAGTGACTCACAGCAGACGGTGGAGCGCTCAGCTCTGCCTGAGGCCCCTCCTGAAAAACACACCAGCAAACTCACACTTTTCTACAAACACGAGCTTCAGTCCAGGAGGGTCGCAGGTCAGAGGTCAGGGAGGTCAGGGGGGTCAGGGAGGTCAGGGGAGTCAGGGAGGTCAGGGGAGTCAGGGAGGTCGGGGGGTCAGGGAGGTCAGGGAGGTCAGGGGGGTCAGGGGGGTCACGGAGGTCAGGGGGTCAGGGAGGTCAGGGAGGTCAGGGAGGTCAGGGGGGTCAGGGAGGTCAGGGGGGTCAGGGAGGTCAGGGGAGTTAGGGAGTTAGGGAGGTCAGGGGGGTCAGGGAGGTCAAGGGGGTCAGGGAGGTCAGGGGGGTCAGGGAGGTCAGGGGGGTCAGGGAGGTCGAGGGAGGGAGGTCAGGGGGCTCAGGGAGGTCAGAGAGGTCAGGGGGGTCACGGAGGTCAGGGAGGTCAGAGAGGTCAGGGGGGTCACGGAGGTCAGGGAGGGCAAGGGAGTTAGTGAGGTCGGGGGAGGTCAGGGAGGTCAGGGGAGTTTGGGAGGTCGAGGGAGTTAGGGAGGTCAGGGAGGTCGAGGGAGGTCGTCGGGGGTCAGGGAGGTCAGGGAGGTCGAGGTCAGGGGGTCACGGAGGTCAGGAGGTCGAGGGAGGTCAGGGAGTTAGGGAGGTCAGGGAGGTCGAGGGAGGTCAGGGGAGTTAGGGAGGTCAGGGAGGTCGAGGGAGGTCAGGGGAGTTAGGGAGGTCAGGGAGGTCGAGGGAGGTCAGGGGTACCTGGTTCCTGGAGCCCAGTTTGAGGATGTCCTTCTCAATCTGTTGGATCCGAGAGACTCGAGCCTGAAACAGAAACAAAAGTCAGACTGAACCCTCCTCTGCTCCACCTCCACCTGCTCCACCTGCTCCACGTGGTGCAGGTGGTGCAGGTGGTGTGTAGTTGGTGCAGGTGGTGTGTAGGTGGTGCAGGTGGTGCAGGTGGTGCAGGTGGTGCAGGTGGTATAGGTGGTGCAGGTGGTGTAGGTGGTGCAGGTGGTATAGGTGGTGCAGGTGCAGGTGGTGTAGGTGGTGTAGGTAGGTGGTGCAGGTGGTATAGGTGGTGTATAGGTGGTGTGGTGTGTAGGTGGTGTGTATGGTGGTGCAGGTGGTATAGGTGGTGCAGGTGGTGCAGGTGGTGCAGGTGGTGCAGGTGGTGCAGGTGGTGCATGCAGGTGGTGCAGGTGGTGCAGGTGGTGCAGGTGGTGCAGGTGGTATAGGTGGTGCAGGTGGTGGTGCAGGTGGTATTAGGTGGTGCAGGTGGTATAGGTGGTGCAGGTGGTATAGGTGGTGCAGGTGGTATAGGTGGTGTGTGGTGGTGCAGGTGGTGGTGCAGGTGGTGCAGGGTGGTGCATAGGTGGTGCAGGTGTATAGGTGGTGCAGGTGGTATAGGTGGTGTGTAGGTGGTGCAGGTGGTGCAGGTGGTATAGGTGGTGCAGGTGGTATAGGTGGTGGTAGGTAGGTGGTGCAGGTGGTGCAGGTGGTATAGGTGGTGCAGGTGGTATAGGTGGTGTGCAGGTGGTGCAGGTGGTGCAGGTGGTGCAGGTGGTATAGGTGGTGCAGGTGGTGCATAGGTGGTTAGGTGGTAGGTGGTGCAGGTGGTATAGGTGGTGCAGGTGGTATAGGTGGTGCAGGTGGTGCAGGTGGTGCAGGTGGTATAGGTGGTGCAGGTGGTGCAGGTGGTGCAGGTGGTGCAGGTGGTGCAGGTGGTGCAGGTGGTGCAGGTGAGGTGGTGCAGGTGGTGCAGGTGGTGCAGGTGGTGCAGACAGACCTGAGCTCTTCTCTCCATCTCCTGACAGGAGCCCAGTTGTTCCTCCATGGCAGAACGAATCTGACGAGCTTCAAACTCCAACTGTCGACGACTCATGTCCGTCTGAAGAGTGAACTACAACAACACAAACACGCACAATCAACTACAACTACACACAGACGCACAACTACAACAACACAAACACGCACAATCAACTACAACTACACACAGACGCACAACTACAACAACACAAACACGCACAATCAACTACAACTACACACAGACGCACAACTACAACAACACAAACACGCACAATCAACTACAACTACACACAGACGCACAATCAACTACAACAACACAAACACGCACAATCAACTACAACAACACAAACACGCACAATCAACTACAACTACACACAGACGCACAATCAACTACAACAACACAAACACGCACAATCAACTACAACTACACACAGACAGCACAACACAACACACAACACAACAACACATCAACACAACTACACACACAAGACACACAATCAACTACAACAACACAAACACGCACAATCAACTACAACACAAACACGCACAATCAACTACAACACAAACACGCACAATCAACTACAACTACACACAGACGCACGCACAATCAACTACAACAACACAAACACGCACAACTACAACAACACAAACACGCACAACTACAACAACACAAACATGCACAATCAACTACAACAACACAAACACGCACAATCAACTACAACAACACAAACACGCACAATCAACTACAACTACACAAACACGCACAATCAACTACAACAACACAAACACGCACAACTATAACTACACACAGACGCACAACTACAACACAAACACGCACAATCAACTACAACTACACACAGACGCACAACTACAACAACAACACAAACACGCACAATCAACTACAACTACACACAGACGCACAACTACAACAACACAAACACGCACAATCAACTACAACTACACACAGACGCACAATCAACTACAACAACACAAACACGCACAATCAACTACAACTACACAAACACGCACAACTACAACAACACAAACACGCACAATCAACTACAACTACACACAGACGCACAATCAACTACAACAACACAAACACGCACAATCAACTACAACTACACACACACGCACAATCAACTACAACTACACAAACACGCACAATCAACTACAACTACACAAACACGCACAATCAACTACAACAACACAAACACGCACAATCAACTACAACTACACAAACACGCACAATCAACTACAACTACACACACACGCACAATCAACTACAACAACACAAACACGCACAATCAACTACAACAACACAAACACGCACAATCAACTACAACTACACAAACACGCACAATCAACTACAACTACACACAGACGCACAATCAACTACAACTACACAAACACGCACAATCAACTACAACAACACAAACACGCACAAACTACAACTACACAAACACGCACAATCAACAACAACACACACACAGACGCACAACTACACACACAGACGCACAACTACAACACACACAGACGCACAACTACACACACAGACGCACAATCAACTACAACACACACACAGACGCACAATCAACTACAACACACACACAGACGCACAATCAACTACAACACACACACAGACGCACAACTACAACACACACACAGACGCACAACTACACACACAGACGCACAACTACACACACACACAGACGCACAACTACAACACACACACAGACGCACAACTACAACAACACACACAGACGCACAACTACACACACAGACGCACAATCAACTACAACACACACACAGACGTACAACACACACACAGACGCACAACTACAACAACACACACAGATGCACAATCAACTACAACACACATAGATGCACAACTACAACACACACAGACAACACACACAGACGCACAACTACAACACATACAGACGCACAAACAACAACACCACACACACAAAGCTGTGTGCGACACATAATGAACACACACACAGGTGAGGTGTGGGGTGAGGGGTCGGTTATAGGCCAGTGGTTGTGGGTGTGGTTGTGGGTGGAGTCGGGGGTGTGGTTGTGGGTGTGGGTGTAGTCGGGGGTGTGGTTGTGGGTGTGGGTGGAGTCGGGGGTGTGGTTGTGGGTGTAGTCGGGGGTGTGGTTGTGGGTGGAGTCGGGGGTGTGGTTGTGGGTGGAGTCGAGGGTGTGGTTGTGGGTGGAGTCGGGGTGGGTTGTGGGTGGAGTCGGGGTGTGGTTGTGGTGGGTGTCGGGGGTGTGGTTGTGGGTGTGGGTGTGAGTCGGGGGGTGGTTGTGGTGGGTCGGGTGTGGTTGTGGAGTCGGGGTGGTGTGGAGTCGGGGTGTGTGTGGAGTCGGGGGTGTGGTTGTGGGTGGAGTCGGGGGTGTGGTTGTGGGTGTAGTCGGGGGGTGTGTTGTGGGTGGTGTCGGGGGTGTGGTTGTGGGTGTGGGTGAGTCGGGGTGTGGTTGTGGTGTAGTCGGGGGTGTGGTTGTGGGTGGTGTGTGGGTGGAGTCGGGGGTGTGGTTGTGGGTGGAGTCGGGGGTGTGGTTGTGGGTGGAGTCGGGGGTGGTATCGTACGTTTTCGGTGAGCGGGAGGCTGTCGATGCGTTTGGTCAGGTTCTGGAGCTGGGCGTAGTACCAGTCCTTCTCCTTCTCCTCCTTCTCCAGCTCAGCCAATAGGAGCGCTCTGAGAGAGACGGACAGAGACAAGAGCCAATCAGAGAGCAGACACCTTAATAACAGACCAACCAGAGAGCCTCCCTGCCTCAGTGCCCACAAAACTACACTCACAAATCTACACTCACAAAAACAAATCTACCCTCACAAAAACAAATCTACACTCACAGATCTATAATAAATCCGTGGGGGGTTAGCGCCCTCTGCTGGTGAGGGGCTGTAGGTGTTGGTGTAAATGTTCAGAACTCTTGACACTGAGTTGAGAGTTAAATGTGACCTGTACATTTATTGTGTCATGTTTAAACACTCAGGGTTAAATAACAAATCAAATAAATCAAATAAACTTGGATGAGTCACTTGAAACAGTTTGTACCTCTCCTTCTCCAGCTCCTCCAGGGCTCTGTCGTGTCCCTCTCTGCCCGCAGGGGGCGCTCCTCTGTCGTGTCCCTCTCTGCCCGCAGGGGGCGCTCCTCTGTCGTGTCCCTCTCTGCCCGCAGGGGGCGCTCCTCTGTCGTGTCCCTCTCTGCCCGCAGGGGGCGCTCCTCTGTCGTGTCCCTCTCTGCCCGCAGGGGGCGCTCCTCTGTCGTGTCCCTCTCTGTCCACAGGGGGCGCTCCTCTGCGCTGGGCTGGAGCTCCAGAGGAAGAGGCCGAGGAGGAGGAGGACGATGGGGGCACAGGAGGCCTGCTCCTGGGCTTAAACCCCGCAGGGTCCAGGCTCATCTCTGGAACACAGAACACACAGTGAGACCCAGACCCAGACCGAGACCCAGACCGAGACCGAGACCCAGACCGAGACCGAGACCAGACCAAGACCGAGACCCAGACCAAGACCCAGACCAAGACCGAGACCCAGACCAGACCAGACCGAGACCCAGACCGAGACCCAAAAAGAGACCATGAGACCTGACTGTTCTCACTAAAGCACAGATCTATAGGGGAATATAGCACCCTACACACACTCTACAGATGCCCATGTATTTTCAGAGTCGACATCGTCGACGAGTCACAGCTCCAGTCACAAGTTTGCAGCCCTGTTCTCCTCTCCCTCCCTCTCTTCCTCTTCCTCTCTTCCTCCTCCTCCTCCTCTTCTTCTTCTTCACCTTTCAGTCTCTCGATGAGTTCGTGGGAGCCTCCTCCGTCTCCTGTGTCTTCTTCTATCGTCCCCTGCAGCTGCTTCAGCACTTCCTGAAACACACACACAGAAAGCTCCCATGATCCTCTGCTCTGAGGGACGCTCCTCCTCCTCACACACACCTGACGAGAGGAAGACGAAGACGAAGACGAGAGGAAGACGAAGACGAGAGAAGAAGACGAGAGGAAGACGAAGACGAGAGGAAGACGAAGAGAGAAGACGAAGACGAAGAAGACGAAGACGAGAGGAAGACGAAGACGAGAGGAAGACGAGAGGAAGACGAAGACGAGAGAGAGACGAGACGAAGAGAAGGACGAGAGGAAGACGAAGAGACGAAGACGAGAGGAAGACGAAGACAAGAGACGAAGACGAAGACGAGAGGAGACGAAGACGAGAGAAGACGAAGACAGACGAAGACGAGAAGGAAGACGAAGACGAAGACGAGAGGAAGACGAGAGGAAGACGAGAGGAAGACGGAGAGAGAAGACGAAGACGAGAGGAAGACGAAGACGAGAGAAGACGAGACGAGAAGACGAAGACGAAGAAGACGAAGACGAGACGAGAGACGAGAGAAGACGAGAGGAAGACGAAGAGACGAGAGGAAGACGAAGACGACGAGAGGAAGACGAAGACGAGAGAGACGAGACGAGAGACGAGAGACGAGAGGAAGACGAAGACGAGAGGAAGACGAGAGAAGACGAGAGACGAGAGAGAAGACGAAGAGAGAAGACGAAGACGAAGACGAAGACGAAGAGGAAGACGAGAGACGAAGACGAGAGAAGACGAGAGAGAAAGACGAGAGGAAGACGAAGACGAGAGGAAGAGGAGAGGAAGACGAAGACGAGAGGAAGACGAAGACGAAAACGAGAGGAAGACGAAGACGAGAGGAAGACGAAGACGAGAGGAAGACGAAGACGAAGACGAGAGGAAGACGAAGACGAAGACGAGAGGAAGACGAAAGACGAGAGGAAGACGAAGACGAAAAGACGAGAGGAAGACGAAGACGAGAGGAAGACGAGACGAGAGGAGACGAAGACGAGAGGAAGACGAAGACGAGAAACGAGAGGAAGACGAAGAAGACGAGAGGAAGACGAAGACGAAGAGAAGACGAGAGGAAGACGAAGACGAGACGAAGACGAGAGACGAAAAGAGAGAAGACGAAGACGAAGACGAGAGAGAGAAGACGACGAGAGAAGACGAAGACGAGAGGAAGAGGAAGAGAAGACGAGAGAAGACGAAGACGAAAACGAGAGGAAGACGAAGACGAAAACGAGAGGAAGACGGAGAGGAAGACGAAGACGAGAGGAAGACGAAGACGAAGACGAGAGGAAGAGGAGAGGAAGACGAAGACGAGAGGAAGACGAGAGAAGAAGAGAGGAAGACGAAGACGAGAGGAAGACGAAGACGAGAGGAAGACGAAGACGAGAGGAAGACGAGAGGAAGAGGAGAGAAGAGGAGAGGAAGACGAAAACGAGAGGAAGACGAAGACGAGAGGAAGACGAGAGGAAGACGGAAGACGAGAGGAAGACGAGAGACGAAGACGAGAGGAAGAGAGAGGAAGACGAAGAGGAGAGGAAGAGGAGTTTTAAAGCGCGCGTCTCACCACGATCAGACGGCAGCGCTCCAACACAGACATGTCCACAACAACAGGAAACAGGAAACAACCAGGAAGTGATGGACAGGAAGCGGGACAATAAGGGGCGGGACTAACCCAGCGGGATCCACCAATGGGAATAAAGTCATAAAATAAACAGAAACAAAAGACGAAAGGAAAGAGGGATGACGAGAAAAGACGGAGAGAAGAGGAGGACCAATCACGAGGCTGCGTTTGAGGAGAGGCGCCGGATTGGACGAAAGATCAGGAGCTATTTATAGAAACGCCAAGAGTCACATGACCACGGAGACGAGGTCATGTGACTGACGGGGAAGGAGGGAAGGAGACGAGGGACTGTCCACTCACATCAGAGGAGACAGGAGACGAGAAAAGGAGACAAGGACACGAGGAGACGAGGAAATGAGGAGAGAGAAGAGAGGAAAGGAGACAAGGAGAGAGGAGACGAGGAAATAAGGAGAGAGAAGAGAGGAAAGGAGACAAGGAGAGAGGAGACGAGGAAAGGAGAGAGAAGAAAGGAAAGGAGACAAGGAGAGAGGAGACGAGGAAATGAGGAGAGAGAAAAGAGGAAAGGAGACAAGGAGAGAGGAGACGAGGAAATAAGGAGAGAGAAGAGAGGAAAGGAGACAAGGAGAGAGGAGACGAGGAAATAAGGAGAGAGAAGAGAGGAAAGGAGACAAGGAGAGAGGAGACAAGAAAATAGGGAGAGAGAAGAGAGGAAAGGAGACAAGGAGAGGAGATGAGGAAATAGGGAGAGAGGAGACGAGTAAAGGAGGCAAGGAGAGAGGAGACGAGTAAAGGAGACAAGGAGAGAGGAGACTGTTGGAATCTTTGTTCTAATGTCATTTATCCTGAGACTCCATGTCCCATAATCCTCTGCTCTTTCCACCTCGTGATGTCATCATGTGGTGATACAGGAAGTGCTCCAGTGTGTTTTTAAACTCCACACTTCACCTTCACTAGAATCATCTGGATCGTTTCAGTCGTGGAGTCGTTGATCTTGACTCAACTAAAGAGAAAAGGAGCTGTTCACTTGATGACATCATGAGGTGGAACAGAGCGTCTGGAGCAGGTCCGGGTCCGGGTCCAGGTCCGGGTCCAGGTCCAGTGGTACCTTCATGTTGGAGGCCTCGGACTCGAGTTTGCTCAGGTGGGTGGAGTTGTCCTGCAGCTCTTGTCTCAGGGTGGAGTTCTCCATCTTCAGCACCTCCACCTGCCTCAGCAGCTGGTCATAGGACGCCATGACCCCTGCTCCTCAGACCTGCAACACACCAGAACCACACCAGAACCGGGTCAGAACCACACCAGAACCACGACAGAACCATGACCCCTGCTCCTCAGACCTGCAACACACCAGAACCACACCAGAACCGGGTCAGAACCACACCAGAACCACGACAGAACCATGACCCCTGCTCCTCAGACCTGCAACACACCAGAACCACACCAGAACCGGGTCAGAACCACACCAGAACCACGACAGAACCACACCAGAACCACGACAGAACCACGACAGAACCACGACAGAACCATGACCCCTGCTCCTCAGACCTGCAACACACCAGAACCACGACAGAACCGGGTCAGAACCACACCAGAACCACAACAGAACCACGACCCCTGCTCCTCAGACCTGCAACACACACAGAACCACACCAGAACCGGGTCAGAACCACACCAGAACCACGACAGAACCACGACCCCTGCTCCTCAGACCTGCAACACACCAGAACCGGGTCAGAACCACACCAGAACCACGACAGAACCACAACAGAACCACGACAGAACCACGAACAGAACCACGACAGAACCATGACCCCTGCTCCTCAGACCTGCAACACACCAGAACCACACCAGAACCGGGTCAAGAACCACAACAGAACCACGACAGAACCATGACCCCTGCCTCCTCAGACCTGCAACACACCAGAACCGGGTCAGAACCACACCAGAACCACGACAGAACCATGACCCCTGCTCCTCAGACCTGCAACACACCAGAACCACACCAGAACCGGGTCAGAACCACACCAGAACCACGACAGAACCACAACAGAACCACGACAGAACCACGACAGAACCACGACAGAACCATGACCCTGCTCCTCAGACCTGCAACACACCAGAACCACACCAGAACCGGTCAGAACCACAACAGAACCACGACAGAACCATGACCCCTGCTCCTCAGACCTGCAACACACCAGAACCGGGTCAGAACCACACCAGAACCACGACAGAACCATGACCCCTGCTCCTCAGACCTGCAACACACCAGAACCGGGTCAGAAACCGCACCCAGAACCACGACAGAACCACGACCCCTGCTCCTCAGACCTGCAACACACCAGAACCACACCAGAACCACAACAGAACCACGACAGAACCATGACCCCTGCTCCTCAGACCTGCAACACACCAGAACCACACCAGAACCGGGTCAGAAACCACACCAGAACCACACCAGAACCACGACCAGAACCACGACCCCTGCTCCTCAGACCTGCAACACACCAGAACCACACACCAGAACCACAACAGAACCACGAAAGAACCATGACCCCTGCTCCTCAGACCTGCAACACACCAGAACCACAACAGAACCGGGTCAGAACCACACACCAGAACCACGACAGAAACCACGACCCCTGCTCCTCAGACCTGCAACACACCAGAACCACACCAGAACCGGGTCAGAACCACACACAGAACCACACCAGAACCACGACCCCTGCTCCTCAGACCTGCAACACACCAGAACCACACCAGAACCGGGTCAGAACCACACCAGAACCATGACAGAACCACGACCCCTGCTCCTCAGACCTGCAACACACCAGAACCACAACAGAACCAGAACCACGACAGAACCACGACAGAAACCACGACAGAACCACGACAGAACCATGACCCCTGCTCCTCAGACCTGCAACACACCAGAACCACACCAGAACCGGGTCAGAACCACAACAGAACCACGACAGAAACCATGACCCCTGCTCCTCAGACCTGCAACACACACCAGAACCACACCAGAACCACAACAGAACCACGACAGAACCACAACAGAACCACAACAGAACCCACGACAGAACCACGACAGAACCATGACCCCTGCTCCTCAGACCTGCAACACACCAGAACCACACCAGAACCGGGTCAGAACCACACCAGAACCACGACAGAACCACGACAGAACCACGACAGAACCACGACCCCTGCTCCTCAGACCTGCAACACACCAGAACCACACCAGAACCACAACAGAACCACGACAGAACCATGACCCCTGCTCCTCAGACCTGCAACACACCAGAACCACACCAGAACCGGGTCAGAACCACACCAGAACCACGACAGAACCATGACCCCTGCTCCTCAGACCTGCAAACACACCAGAACCACACCAGAACCGGCTCTGAACCACAAACAGAACCACACCAGAACCACGACAGAACCATGACCCCTGCTCCTCAGACCTGCAACACACCAGAACCACACCAGAACCGGGTCAGAACCACACCAGAACCACGACAGAACCACGACCCCTGCTCCTCAGACCTGCAACACACCAGAACCACACCAGAACCGGGTCAGAACCACACCAGAACCACACCAGAACCACGACAGAACCACGACCCCTGCTCCTCAGACCTGCAACACACCAGAACCACACTAGAACCGGGTCAGAACCACAACAGAACCACGACAGAACCACGACCCCTGCTCCTCAGACCTGCAACACACCAGAACCACACCAGAACCGGGTCAGAACCACAACAGAACCACACCAGAACCACGACAGAACCATGACCCCTGCTCCTCAGACCTGCAACACACCAGAACCACACCAGAACCGGGTCAGAACCACACCAGAACCACGACAGAACCACGACCCCTGCTCCTCAGACCTGCAACACACCAGAACCACACCAGAACCACACCAGAACCACAACAGAACCACAACAGAACCACGACAGAACCACGACAGAACCATGACCCCTGCTCCTCAGACCTGCAACACACCAGAACCACACCAGAACCGGGTCAGAACCACACCAGAACCATGACAGAACCACGACCCCTGCTCCTCAGACCTGCAACACACCAGAACCACAACAGAACCACGACAGAACCACGACAGAACCACGACAGAACACAACAGAACCACGACAGAACCACGACAGAACCATGACCCCTGCTCCTCAGACCTGCAACACACCAGAACCACACCAGAACCGGGTCAGAACCACAACAGAACCACGACAGAACCATGACCCCTGCTCCTCAGACCTGCAACACACCAGAACCACACCAGAACCACAACAGAACCACGACAGAACCACAACAGAACCACAAACAGAACCACGACAGAACCACGACAGAACCATGACCCCTGCTCCTCAGACCTGCAACACACCAGAACCACACCAGAACCGGGTCAGAACCACACCAGAACCACGACAGAACCACGACAGAACCACGACAGAACCACGACAGAACCACGACCCCTGCTCCTCAGACCTGCAACACACACCAGAACCACACCAGAACCACAACAGAACCACGACAGAACCATGACCCCTGCTCCTCAGACCTGCAACACACCAGAACCACACCAGAACCGGGTCAGAACCACACCAGAACCACGACAGAACCATGACCCCTGCTCCTCAGACCTGCAACACACCAGAACCACACCAGAACCGGTCTGAACCACACACAGAACCACACCAGAACCACGACAGAACCATGACCCCTGCTCCTCAGACCTGCAACACACCAGAACCACACCAGAACCGGGTCAGAACCACACCAGAACCACGACAGAACCACGACCCCTGCTCCTCAGACCTGCAACACACCAGAACCACACCAGAAAACCGGGTCAGAACCACACCAGAACCACACCAGAACCACGACAGAACCACGACCCCTGCTCCTCAGACCTGCAACACACCAGAACCACACCAGAACCGGGTCAGAACCACAACGAACCACGACAGAACCACGACCCCTGCTCCTCAGACCTGCAACACACCAGAACCACACCAGAACCGGGTCAGAACCACACCAGAACCACACCAGAACCACGACAGAACCATGACCCCTGCTCCTCAGACCTGCAACACACCAGAACCACACCAGAACCGGGTCAGAACCACACCAGAACCACGACAGAACCACGACCCCTGCTCCTCAGACCTGCAAACACACCAGAACCACACCAGAACCACACCAGAACCACAACAGAACCACAACAGAACCACGACAGAACCACGACAGAACCACGACAGAACCATGACCCCTGCTCCTCAGACCTGCAACACACCAGAACCACACCAGAACCGGGTCAGAACCACACCAGAACCACGACAGAACCGGGTCAGAACCACACCAGAACTGGGTCAGAACCACACCAGAACCGGGTCAGAACCACACCAGAACCACACCAGAACCGGGTCAGAACCACACCAGAACTGGGTCAGAACCACACCAGAACCGGGTCAGAACCACACCAGAACCGGGTCAGAACCAGGTCAGGTCTAATCCTGTCAGGAGATATCGTTTCTAGGGCTGGTAGATTCAGTTGTCGATACGATACTTATCGATACTGTGCACGTTCAGTTCGATAAAATAAAAAGTCTGAATCGTGTGTTTGTTTAACCTCTTCAAAAGTTCAAAGTTCAAAAGTGTCGCACAAACAAGTTTCCAAAACAAAACCACAAAACTAAACCATAAAATACTCCACGATATATCGACACGGCAGCCCACGATATCAACACTGTCACATTAAACCATACGATATATCGACAGGGCAGCCCACGATATCAACACTGTCACATTAAACCATACGATATATCGACAGGGCAGCCCACGATATCAACACTGTCACATTAAACCATACGATATATCGACAGGGCAGCCCACGATATCAACACTGTCACATTAAACCATACGATATATCGACAGGGCAGCCCACGATATCGACAGTCACATTAAACCATACGATATATCGACAGGGCAGCCCACGATATCAACACTGTCACATTAAACCATACGATATATCGACAGGGCAGCCCACGATATCGACAGTCACATTAAACCATACGCTATATCGACACGGCAGCCCACGATATCAACACTGTCACATTAAACCATACGATATATCGACAGGGCAGCCCACGATATCACACTGTCACATTAAACCATACGTATCGACACGGCAGCCCACGATATCAACACTGTCACATTAAACCATACGATATATCGACAGGGCAGCCCACGATATATCAACACTGTCACATTAAACCATACGATATATCGACAGGGCAGCCCACGATATCGACAGTCACATTAAACCATACGATATATCGACAGGGCAGCCCACGATATCAACACTGTCACATTAAACCATACGATATATCGACAGGGCAGCCCACGATATCACTGTCACATTAACCATACGATATATCGACAGGGCAGCCCACGATATCAACACTGTCACATTAAACCATACGATATATCGACGGGCAGCCACGATATCACACTGTCACATTAAACCATACGATATATCGACAGGGCAGCCCACGATATCGACAGTCACATTAAACCATACGCTATATCGACAGGCAGCCCACGATATCGACAGTCACATTAAACCATACGATATCGACACGGCAGCCCACGATATCAACACTGTCACATTAAACCATACGATATATCGACAGGGCAGCCCACGATATCAACACTGTCACATTAAACCATACGATATATCGACAGGGCAGCCCACGATATCGACAGTCACATTAAACCATACGATATATCGACAGGGCAGCCCACGATATCAACACTGTCACATTAAACCATACGATATATCGACAGGGCAGCCCACGATATCAACACTGTCACATTAAACCATACGATATATCGACAGGGCAGCCCACGATATCGACAGTCACATTAAACCATACGATATATCGACAGGGCAGCCCACGATATCAACACTGTCACATTAAACCATACGATATATCGACAGGGCAGCCCACGATATCGACAGTCACATTAAACCATACGATATATCGATATTTCCATATTTTTGCACAGCCCTGATATTTACAGTCATCTACTCAGAGCCACAGACCAGAACCAGACCAGGACTAAACCAGAACCAGACCAGAACCAGACCAGGATTAAACCAGGACTAAACCAGGAGACTGAACCAGGACTAAAACAGGACCAAACCAGGACTAAACCAGGAATAAAACAGGACTAAAACAGGACCAGGCCAGGACTAAAACAGGAGACTGAACCAGGACTGAACCAGGACTAAACCAGGACTAAACCAGGACTAAAACAGAAGACTCAACCAGGACTAAAACAGGACCAAACCAGGACTAAAACAGGACTAAAAAGGACCAGGGCCTGGATTTAAATGGGTTATGAGAGAGTCCACTGAACCAGTCTGTGGTTTGTATTCAACACCACAAAACACTGACACACAAAAGACCAGGACCAGACCAGGACCAGGACCAGGACCAAGTCTAAAGCAGCTGAGGCAGGTTGATGAGTAAAGCCTCTCTCCTGCTGCAGCTCATCAGTGCTGAACAGCGGCCATTTTCTACATCCTCCTCCTCCTCCTCTTCCTCTCCCTCTCCTCCTGTCATCCTGCTCTTCCTCCTCCTCCTCCTCCTCCTCCTCCCTCCTCTTCCTCCCCCTCTCTGTCCTCTCTTTGTCTCCGTCCGTCCTTCGTCCTTTGCGTCCTGTTTCCTTTTGTGATGTGTCTCCCTCCATCACCGCGGTGCTTTTGTGTGTGCGGCGCCGCGGCCCAGATCCTGCCCCCGCCCCAATGCCCTGACGCCCTCCCGCCGCGCGCCGTGCCCCCGCCGCCCGCTGGTGAGGGTGCGAGGGCAGGTGCGGGGCAGGTGCGGGGGCGGGTGCGGGGCAGGGGCAGACGGGGTAAAAGAGGAAAATGGAAGCAGCACTCACCCCATCGCTGTCGTCTGTGAGACAGAACAGAGCACGGCACAGGAGTCATGTGACCTGACACAGCCAATCACAGAGCAGAGGAGCAGTCATGTGACCTGACACAGCCAATAAGAGGAGAGGCAGGGGGAGGGGCTCCAAACCTGCCTCACACCACGACTGAACCAAGTCTAACCCAGAGACTAAACCAAGACTAAACCAGAATTGAACCAGGACTAAACCAGGACTAAACCAGAATTGAACCAGGACTAAACCAGAATTGAACCAGGACTAAACCAGAGACTAAATCAAGACTAAACCAGGACTAAACCAGAACTAAACCAGAACTAAACCAGGACTAAACCAGGACTAAACCAGAGACTAAACCAGAGACTAAACCAAGACTGAACCAGGTCTAACCCAGAGACTAAACCAGGACTGAACCAGAACTAAACCAGGACTAAACCAGAGACTAAACCAGGACTAAACTGGGACTAAACCAGGACTAAACCAGTTTTCCTGTGGATCTGTTTAAAGCTCTTGGATCTTTAGACTCTTTAATCAGGATTAAGATTAAACACAGACCAGAGACCAGAGACCAGAGACCAGACCAGAAGACCAGACCAGAGACCAGACCAGAGACCAGAGACCAGACCAGAGACCAGAGACCAGAGACCAGACCAGAGACCAGACCAGAGACCAGACCAGAGACCAAAGACCAGACCAGAGACCAGAGACCAGAGACCACCAGAGACCAGAGACCAGAGACCAGAGACCAGAGACCAGAGACCAGAGACCAGAGAGACCAGACCAGACCAGACCAGACCAGAGACCAGAGACCAGAGACCAGAGACCAGAGACAAAGACCAGACCAGAGACCAGAGACCAGACCAGAGACCAGAAGACCGACCAGAGACCAGAGACCAGAGACCAGACCAGAGACCAGAGACCAGAGACCAGAGACCAGAGACCAGAGACCAGAGACCAGAGACCAGAGACCAGAGACAGAGACAGAGAGACAGAGACCAGAGACCAGAGACCAGAGACCAGACCAGAGACCAGACAGACAGAGACCAGAGACCAGACCAGAGACCAGAGACCAGAGACCAGACCAGAGACCAGACCAGACCAGAGACCAGAGACCAGAGAGACCAGAGACCAGAGACAGAGACCAGAGACCAGACCAGACCAGACCAGAGACCAGACCAGAGACCAGACCCAGACCAGAGACCAGAGACCAGACCAGACCAGACCAGAGACCAGACCAGACCAGAGGACAGAGACCAGACCAGAGACCAAAGACCAGACCAGAGACCAGAGACCAGACAGAGACAGAGACCAGAGACCAGACCAGAGACCAGAGACCAGAGACCAGAGACCAGACCAGAGACCAGAGACCAGAGACCAGAGACAGAGACCAGAGACCAGACCAGAGACCAGAGACCAGAGATCAGAGACAGACCAGAGACCAGAGACCAGAGACCAGAGACCAGACCAGAGACCAGACCAGAGACCAGAGACCAGAGATCAGACCCAGAGACCAGACCAGAGACAGACCAGAAGACCAGAGACCAAGACCAGAGACAGAGACAGAGACCAGAGACCAGAGACAAAGACACCAGACCAGAGACCAAGACCAGAGACCAGAGACCAGAGACCAGAGACCAGAGACCAGAGACCAGAGACCAGACCAGACCAGAGACCAGACCAGAGACCAGCCAGACCAGAGAACAGACCAGAGACCAGAGACCAGACCCAAAGCGGAACAGGAACAATCAAATTATCAGTTTATCACTCTAAAAGAGAGAAGCACATTTTGGTCTGAACCAGGACTAAACCAGGACTAAACCAGAACTAAACCAGAACTAAACCAGGACTAAACCAGGACTAGACCAGGACTAAACCTAAAGAGAAGCACATTCTGGACGGTTCAGCTAAAAACGTAGGTCCCATGAAACGATTGTGAATCTTCTCCCCTCATCAAACACACACACACACACAACACACACAACACACACACACACACACACAAACACACAACACACACACACACAACACACACACACACACACACACACACACACACACACACACACACACAACACACACACACACACACACAACACACACACACACACACACACACACACACAACACACACACACACACACACACACACACACAACACACACACACACACACACACACACACACACAACACACACACACACACACACACACACACACACACACACAACACACACACACACACACACACACACACACACACACACACACACACACACACACACACACACACACACACACACACACACACACACACACACACACACACAACAACACACACACACACACACACACACACACACACACACAACACACACACACACACAACACACACAAACACACACACACACACACACACACACACACACACACACACACACACATACACACACACACACACACACACAACACACACACACACACACAACACACACACACACACACACACACACACACACACACACACACACACACACACACACACACACACACACACACACGACACACACACACACACACACACACACACACACACACACACACAAACACACA
>NW_026571290.1:245760-270760 GCF_026225935.1 Boleophthalmus pectinirostris
TGTCGTGGTGTGTCTTTGGCGTGTGTTCGTGGTGTGTCTTTGGCGTGTTCGTGGTGTGTCTTTGGTGTGTGTTCGTGTGTCGTGGTGTGTTCGTGGTGTGTTCTTTGGTGTGTCGTGGTGTGTCTTTGGCGTGTTCGTGTGTGTGTGTGTGTGTGTGTCTTTGGCGTGTTCGTGGTGTGTCTTTTGGCGTGTCGTGGCGTGTCTTTGGTGTTCGTGTGTGGTGTGTCTTTGGCGTGTTCGTGGTGTGTCTTTGGCGTGTTCGTGTGTGTGTCGTGTGTGTCTTTGGTGTGTTCGTGGTGTGTGTCTTTTGGCGTGTTCGTGTGTGTTGTGTGGTGTGTCTTTGGCGTGTTCGTGGTGTGTCGTGGTGTGTCTTTGGCGTGTTGTCTTTGTGTTCGTGTGTGTCTTTGACGTGTTCGTGGCGTGTCTTTGGCGTGTGTGGCTTTGACGTGTTCGTGGTGTGTCTTTGCGTGGTTCGTGGTGTCTTTGGCGTGTGTGTGTGTCTGGTGTGTGTGTGTCTTTGGCGTGTTCGTGGTGTGTCTTTGGCGTGTTCGTGGTGTGTCTTTGTGTGTTCGTGGTGTGTTCGTGGTGTGTCTTTGACGTGTTCGTGGTGTGTCTTTGGCGTGTTCGTGGTGTGTCTTTGGCGTGTTCGTGGTGTGTCTTTGTGTTCGTGTGTCGTGGTGTGTCTTTGGTGCGTGGTGTCGTGGTGTGTCTTTGGCGTGTTCGTGGTGTGTCTTTGGCGTGTTCGTGGTGTGTTTGTGGTGTGTTCGTGGTGTGTTCGTGGTGTGTCTTTGGCGTGTTCGTGGTGTGTCTTTGACGTGTTCGTGTGTGTCTTTGGCGTGTTCGTGGTGTGTTCGTGGTGTGTCTTTGGTGTGTTCGTGGTGTGTCTTTGGCGTGTTCGTGGTGTGTTCGTGGTGTGTCTTTGGTGTGTTTCGTGTTCGTGGTGTGTCTTTGGCGTGTTCGTGGTGTGTCTTTGGTGTGTTCGTGGTGTGTCTTTGGCGTGTTCGTGGTGTGTCTTTGGCGTGTTCGTGGTGTGTCTTTGGTGTGTTTGTGGTGTGTTCGTGGTGTGTCTTTGGTGTGTTCGTGGTGTGTCTTTGGTGTGTTCGTGGTGTGTCGTGGTGTGTCTTTGGCGTGTTCGTGGTGTGTCTTTGGTGTGTTCGTGGTGTGTCTTTGGCGTGTTCGTGGTGTGTCTTTGACGTGTTCGTGGTGTGTCTTTGGCGTGTTCGTGGTGTGTCTTTGGCGTGTTTGGTGTGTCGTGTCTTTGTGTCGTGTTCGTGTGTGTTCGTGGTGTGTCTTGGCGTGTTCTTTGTGTGTCTTGGCGTGTCTTTGGCGTGTTCGTGGTGTGTCTTTGGCGTGTCTTTGGCGTGTTCGTGGTGTGTCTTTGGCGTGTTCGTGGTGTGTTCGTGGTGTGTCTTTGGCGTGTTCGTGGTGTGTCTTTGGCGTGTGGCGTGTCTTTGGCGTGTTCGTGGTGTGTTCGTGGTGTGTCTTTGGTGTGTTCGTGGTGTGTTCGTGGTGTGTCTTTGGCGTGTTCGTGGTGTGTCTTTGACGTGTTCGTGGTGTGTCTTTGGTGTGTTCGTGGTGTGTCTTTGGCGTGTTCGTGGTGTGTCTTTGGCGTGTTCGTGGTGTGTCTTTGGCGTGTTCGTGGTGTGTCTTTGGCGTGTTGGTGTGTCTTTGGCGTGTTGGTGGTGTGTCTTTGGCGTGTTGGTGGTGTGTCTTTGGCGTGTTCGTGGTGTGTCTTTGGCGTGTTCGTGGTGTGTCTTTGGCGTGTTCGTGGTGTGTCTTTGGCGTGTTCGTGGTGTGTGTGTTCGTGGTGTGGTCTTGTGGCGTGTTCGTGGTGTGTGTCGTGTGGTGTGTCTTTGGCGTGTTCGTGGTGTGTCTTTTGGCGTGTGTGTCGTGGTGTGTTCGTGGTGTGTCTTTGGCGTGTTCGTGGTGTGTTCGTGGTGTGTCTTTGGCGTGTTCGTGGTGTGTCTTGTGTGTGTCGTGTGTGTGTCGTGGTGTGTCTTCGTGTTCGTGGTGTGTCTTTGGCGTGTTCGTGGTGTGTTCGTGGTGTGTCTTTGGCGTGTTCGTGGTGTGTTCGTTTGGCGTGTCTTTGGCGTGTTCGTGGTGTGTCTTTGGCGTGTTCGTGGTGTGTTCGTGGTGTGTCTTTGGCGTGTTCGTGGTGTGTTCGTGGTGTGTCTTTGGCGTGTTCGTGGTGTGTTCGTGGCGTGTCTTTGGCGTGTTCGTGGTGTGTGTGTCGTGGTGTGTCTTTGGCGTGTCTTTGGCGTGTTCGTGGTGTGTCTTTGGCGTGTCTTTGGCGTGTTTACTCTGGTGTTTTCTCGCTCACCCCAGCCGGTGGTGCACACAGATGTGTACGACGTGAGGCCAGCGTTCTCTGATCACACGGCTCAGTTTGGAGAGCTCTGATTGGACCATGGACTCGTACGCCTCATACTCCAGACCAATCACTCGCCGGCCGTCCAGCACGTCCTCACGAGTCACACCTGAGACACAAACACACAAACACTCAGGACTACTGCGGCGCCAGTCCTGGTTCAGTTCTGGTTGAGTACCAGTTGAGTCCTGGTTGAGTCCCTCTTTAGTCCTGGTTGAGTCCCTCTTTAGTCGTGGTTGAGTCCCTCTTTAGTCCTGGTTGAGTCCCTCTTTAGTCCTGGTTGAGTTCTGACCGAGGAACACAGAAATGGCGCCGCACTTGGGGCTTGTGACGGTCTCGACCACTTCCTGAAGCGACAGCGAATCAGAGCGGAGCTTGAACACGTCCCTGCGCTCGGGCCAATCGGGCGGCTCCATCGCGGTTCAGCCTCCGCTGAGGGGCGGGACCACGGCGACCTCGTCTCCGTCGCAGAGCAACAGTGAGCGATCGTCGTCAACGGCAACAAACTCCTGCCGCACGGCGAGCACCAGCGCCCCCTGCAGCGCCGACAGACTGAGGACACACAGGGGTCACAGGGGTCACACAGAGGTCACACAGGGGTCACACAGAGGTCACACAGGGGTCACACAGAGGTCACACAGGGTCACACAGGGTCACACAGACCTCGGGTGGCGGTGCTGTAGCTCCGCCCACAGGCCCCGCCCACTGGTGGGTGTGGCCACAGAAACAGGCTCCTCCCTCAGACCCGTGAGGTCAGCGCTCCGAGCGAAGTACAACACTGTGACCTGAAACACACAACACACACACACTGAACACACAACACACTGAACACACAACACACACACACAACACACAATGAACACACAACACACACACTGAACACACAACACACACACTGAACACACAACACACACACACACTGAACACACAACACACTGAACACACACACACACACACACACACTGAACACACAACACACACACTGAACACACAACACACTGAACACACAACAACACACACAACACTGAACACACACACACACACTGAACACACACACACACACTGAACACACTGAACACACTGAACACACACAACACACTGAACACACACACACTGAACACACACACACTGAACACACAACACACTGAACACACACACACACACTGAACACACAACACACTGAACACACAACACACTGAACACACTGAACACACACAACACACTGAACACACAACACACACTGAACACACACACACTGAACACACACACTGAACACACAACACACACTGAACACACAACACACACACACACACACTGAACACACAACACACTGAACACACAACACACACACTGAACACACAACACACTGAACACACAACACACACACTGAACACACACACACTGAACACACAACACACTGAACACACAACACACACACTGAACACACAACACACACACTGAACACACAACACACACACACACACTGAACACACAACACACACACACTGAACACACAACACACACACACACTGAACACACAACACACACACTGAACACACAACACACTGAACACACAACACACACACTGAACACACAACACACTGAACACACAACACACACACACACACTGAACACACAACACACACACTGAACACACAACACACACACACACTGAACACACAACACACACACTGAACACACACACACTGAACACACAACACACACACTGAACACACAACACACACACTGAACACACAACACACACACTGAACACACAACACACTGAACACACTGAACACACAACACACTGAACACACTGAACACACAACACACAACACACTGAACACACAACACACATGAACACACAACACACACACACACACTGAACACACACACACACACACACACTGAACACACAACACACACACACACACTGAACACACACACACACACACTGAACACACAACACACAACACACACACACACACACTGAACACACAACACACACACACACACATGAACACACACACACACACTGAACACACAACACACTGAACACACAACACACACACACACACACAACACACACACACACTGAACACACAACACACACACACTGAACACACACAACACACACAACACTGAACACACACACACACACACACACTGAACACACAACACACACACTGAACACACAACACACACACACTGAACACAAACACACTGAACACACAACACACACTGAAACACACACACACTGAACACACAACACACTGAAACACACAACACACTGAACACACACACACACACACACACACACACTGAACACACAACACACACACTGAACACACAACACACACACACACACACTGAACACACAACACACACACACTGAACACACAACACACTGAACACACAACACACTGAACACACACACACACACACACACTGAACACACAACACACAACACACACACTGAACACACACACAACACACTGAACACACACACTGAACACACACACACACACACTGAACACACACAACAACACACTGAACACACAACACACACTGAACACACAACACACACTGAACACACAACACACACTGAACACACAACACACACACTGAACACACAACACACACACACACACTGAACACACACACACACACACACACACATGAACACACACACACACACACACACACACTGAACACACAACACACACACACATGAACACACACACACACACACACACACACATGAACACACAACACACACACAACACACTGAACACACAACACACACACTGAACACACACACACACTGAACACACACACACACACACACACACTGAACACACAACACACACACACACTGAACACACAACACACACACTGAACACACAACACACACACACACACACTGAACACACAACACACACACACACACACACAACACACACACACACACACTGAACACACACACACACACACACACACACACACTGAACACACAACACACACACTGAACACACACACACACACACACACTGAACACACAACACACACACTGAACACACACACACACACACACACACACACACTGAACACACAACACACACACTGAACACACACACTGAACACACAACACACTGAACACACACACACATGAACACACACACACACACATGAACACACACACACACACTGAACACACACACACACACACACACACATGAACACACAACACACACTGAACACACAACACACACACTGAACACACAACACACTGAACACACAACACACACACACTGAACACACACTGAACACACACACACACACACTGAACACACAACACACACACACACACACACTGAACACACAACACACACACTGAACACACAACACACACACTGAACACACACACACACACACACACACTGAACACACAACACACACACACAACACACTGAACACACAACACACACACACACACTGAACACACACACACTGAACACACAACACACACACTGAACACACACACACTGAACACACAACACACACACACTGAACACACACACACACTGAACACACAACACACACACTGAACACACAACACACTGAACGCACAACACACTGAACACACACACACTGAACACACAACACACGAACACACACTGAACACACACACACACTGAACACACAACACACACACACACACTGAACACACAACACACACACACTGAACACACAACACACTGAACACACACACACTGAACACACAACACACACACACACACACTGAACACACAACACACACACACACACACACTGAACACACAACACACTGAACACACAACACACAACACACTGAACACACAACACACTGAACACACAACACACAGTTTGTGTGTTCAGTGTGTGTTTGTGCGTTAAAATTTCATTAAATTAAAAATAATTTCTATTATTGAAAATTATAAAACACAAACTGATCTGGAAACAGTCGGACTTTAAGTTTTTATTTTTTTTTCTTAAGTTTTGAAGAATTTCACATTTTGTCAAAATATGACCTAAACTCAAGTTTAAAACTCTTCAGACCTCGATCAAACTGAAGCACGTTTCACTCTGGTCTGGTCCTGGTCTCTGGTCTGGTCCTGGTCTCTGGTCTGGTCCTGGTCTAGTTCTGGTCTAGTTCTGGTCCTGGTCTCTGGTCTTTGGTCTGGTCCTGGTCTATTCTGGTCTTTGGTCTGGTCCTGGTCTAGTTCTGGTCTTGGTCTGGTCCTGGTCTAGTTCTGGTCTTGGTCTGGTCCTGGTCTGGTCTGGTCTGGTCCTGGTCCTGGTCTGGTCCTGGTCCTGGTCCTGGTCTCTGGTCCTGGTCTCTGGTCCTGGTCTCTGGTCCTGGTCTTGGTTCTGGTCCTGGTCTGGTCCTGGTCTAGTTCTGGTCCTGGTCTGGTCTCTGGTCCTGGTCCTGGTCTTGGTCTGGTCTGGGACTCACTTGGACCTGGGACATTGATCACGCGGGTCACGCGGGGTTTTTACGGACACGTTTGTTTACTGTGCGTTTGACGTCAGTACGTCGTCGCGTCAGTACGTCGTCGCGTCAGTACGTCCTCGCGTCAGTACGTCGTCGCGTCAGTACGTCGTCGCGTCAGTACGTCCTCACGCACTGTGCGTCTGCGTCGAGGCTGAGCAGCGCCGCGTGCAGGACGGGAGAGGAACTTTTTGTTTTCGTCCAGACACGCGCCGCGGAGTCGAGTCAAGGACCTGAAGGATCTGAAGGACCTGAAGGACACACTTTTGTTCCTTTATTTACGCCTCTGTTATGAAGAATATTCTGATATTTTCTCTTTTCAGCCGCGCAGCGTCTCGCTCCACAGGTGCTGCGGGGCGCATGCGCACTATGCCTGTGTGCCCGGTGTGTTTTAAAAACCACTTACCGCCCGCCCGCCCGCCGGCGGGCGATTTTCCAATAAAAAATGTTCACTCTGTATATTCACCTTCATTATTGTTTTCACTACTGGCCATACATCGTTTGAAAGCTTAATTTATCAATAAAACAACCATATCATTCATTTTATGTCGTACAACGAGCCCGAATTTATGTTAATTTAAAAATTCACATCATAAACAAAGAATAAGATACGTGTTTCTTACCTTTGAGCGGTTCTGTCGGTCCAAAACGCGTTTAATCCATGAAAAGTTGTACTCAATAAATCCGTAATAATCCACAGAAAAAGAATATCAAGTTGTTTTTCCAAAAAATAATTCCATGTGGGGAAATAATCCAGAAAACCGTCGTCCGTATGAGTGGATGAATCCGTGAATGAAAATATTCTGTCTCTTCTCCGCCTCTTCTCCCGCTCTCACTTCCCTTTCTCTCCCGCTCTTGGGTGCGCTTGTTTTCCTCACACTCTTAGCTTCAAAATGAGACCCTCCCCGCTGTTGTCGGTGGCGGGTTTAGGTGGGACAAGCCGCTGAAGAAGCTTTTTATTTATTTATTTTTTCAAAAATGTATTTATTAAATGACAAATCGCAATACAGAAAATAACATAACAATATACACATATGATAACAAAGAGAACACCAGGGGAGGCAGACGTGTAAGAAAACCTTCATCGCCACTGTTACATTGTAAAAAAATATTCATATATATGTATATACAACTCTCATAAATCAATGCAGCTTTTTTGTTTACACTTTTAGAGACAGAAGATAAGTATAATTCTAATTGCTTAATTAAAACAGGGAAAATTAAAGAAGTGTGTGAGAATTTACATTTGTGAATATAAAATTTGCCAAATATAACAATTAAATTAATTACCATTCTTTTATTTGAGTCTAAATTCTTTTCATGTACACCAAAAATAATATGTTCAAATTTTAATGAAAAATTAGGGTCTATATGATTGTGTGAGGGAGCTATAGACCACACCCTCACTCATCAGGTGTACACCTTTATGTTTTCACCTATTTTCATTTGATGCCATGTTAATTTTCCCTGTTTCATTCCTTTTTTTTCCCCTTTCCTTTGAGGTGATTGGTGGAGGCACTGATTTGGAGGCGCGCCCTTATCAGTGCAGGCCAGGTGCATCCCATCGCCCTGATTTGGACTCTGCCAAGTGCTTCTGGGGGAGGGGAGGTTTAACTGTTAAAATGGTTTTAACTATTTAACTAATACATGAAATAATAGCGAAAAACTGATAATCTTGATGTTTCAAAGTGCAATATGAATTGATGAAATGTAAATAGTTGAAAATCGTATTATTCTATATGTAGTAGTTTTTTAGAAGTTTAAACTTACCTGTTTGGGGCTTAGTGGTTTAGGCCTAACTATATAAGGGGGAATTTTTTTTGTCACGGGGGGTTGCCTGTTGTCTGTCATGGGGACATGCGGTCAGATCTGCTCATGCCAATTAAAGGAAAAAAGGTGAAGAACTTGATTTTTGTTTTGTCGTGTTTGTTGACCCTCGGGTGCTGCGGCTTTCCTGGGCCAGTAAGAGGCCAGAGTTACGTCCGTAATCTTACATTTGGTGTCAAAGAAGTGGGATCGTCGTGCCAATCTGAGGACATCAATAAGACATGGCACCCAAAAAAACACCCAAGGTCCAGGGTGTGGAGGAGGCTCTGGAGGAGGGGGCTACAGGAGGAGAACCTGTGGTAGGATCATCCAAGGAAGCCGAAACTGACTCTCTGGTATGCATGCTTCAAAAATGTCTTAAGTTTCAGTCAGACTTGAGTAAGCGATGGAACGAAGAGTCAAAGAAGCAGGAAGAGAGATGGCAGCAGATAGAGGAGCAAGTCAGCAGCCTCAGAGAGGGTCTTGCTTCTCCGATAAGGGGTGGCCCCCAACCCCATTTCACTCCCCATCGACAGCAACAGGAGGAACAGGTAGCAGTGTCCCCCACGCTACGGGAGCATACTGCAAGAGGCTGGGCACAGTCAGCTATTCCCAGATTAGAGGAAGGGGACGACATTGAACAGTATCTCACCACGTTTGAGCGCCTGGCAACCGCATACCAATGGCCAGAGCTTGAGTGGGCAGTGAGGCTTATCCCCTATCTGACTGGTAAGGCCCGTGCAGCCTATGTGGCCATGGACTTTGAAGAATCCTGCAACTATAAAAAGGTGAAGGAAGCAATTCTGATGAAGTACGAAATCAATGAGGATGTATATCGCCAGCGGTTCCGTGAGCCAGACCTCCAGCCTGGAGAAACTCCTAGAGAGTTTTATAATCGCCTCAAAGACTTGTACCTGAAATGGATGCAGCCAGAGAAGAAAGCAAAAGAGCAAGTGGGTGAGGTCCTCATCTTGGAGCAGTTCTATCGTTCACTGTCACCAGAGTTGAGAGTCTGGGTTAAGGAACGTACCCCAGCATCTGGACGTGAAGCGGCTGAGCTTGTGGAGAACTTTTTATCTGCCCGACGGGGACCAAAGACCTTCCGGTTCGACCCACAGTCTAGGGGCGGCATGTCACAGGGTAAGTCTGTGGGCTCTGGTATAGGTGGTGGTCCCGTTCAGATGGGAGGGGCTGCTAAGTCAAGAGGGGGAAGTGGGTGCTCTAGTAACGTTATACCCTCCAGTAAGCCTCTTGTTTGTTTTTCATGTGGTCAGGAGGGGCACAAAAAGCCAGATTGCCCTGCCAGAAAAGCTAAATCAGCTTATTTGTGTACTGTACCCCGACCGGGAAGAGGGGGGGTTTCAGGTGAGGGCAAGCAGCAGCTTACTGAGGTTAAAGTGAATGGGGAGCCAACTTTAGCTTTGCTTGATACTGGCAGTGTCCAAACCCTGGTTAACCCCTCAGTTTTAAAGGGGCAGGGCCAGTGCGGGGGTCCATGCCTTGACATATCTTGTGTGCATGGGGATCATCGGCTCTATCCAACTGCCATAGTGTATGTAGAGGTGGCTGGCCAAACTTACCTGTTGACAGTGGGGGTGGTGGAAAATCTAGCTCACCAGGTGATCTTGGGTCAGGACATTCCTGTGTTGGCAGACCTAGTCCAGTCCTGTAAACCGGTCTGTGTGGTTACCAGATCTCAGCACAAAGCCAAGGAGAGTTCTGGGGTAGACGGTGGGGACATTCAGGTTGACCTAGTTCAGCAGCAGCTAGGTAAAAACTTGGTACAGGTTGCACAAAATACCTTGTCTGACTTACCGTTTTTTTGAGTCTGATGTACCAAGCGAGGGCTATTGTAAACCACGTAAAAGTAGGCGCCAAAGGAGACGAGAGAAAATGTCAGGTACTGCCAAAATGCTGTCAGAACTTGTGTCAAAGCCAGGGGAATCTGAGGATAACCTACCTGTCAATTTTCTGCAGCTGCAGAGTCAGGATGAGTCCTTGCAGGAGGCCTTCAGCCAGGCTCAAAAACAAGCTAGTGAGGAACCTCTTGGGGAGGGCTATGTCCTAAGGGATGGTTTGCTGTTTCATCGGTCAGGGGGCACCCAAATGGAGAGACTAGTGGTTCCAACAATTCTGCGGGGGCAGGTGCTGGAATTGGGTCATAGCATCCCGTGGGCGGGTCACCTGGGATCCAAGAAAACCTATGATAGAATAGCCAGTAGGTTTTATTGGCCAGGGCTCCAAACAAAAGTACTGGAATACTGTCAGTCATGTCCAACCTGCCAGCTATCCGCTAACAAAAACGTGCTGAAGTTTCCCCTCCAGCCACTTCCTGTGATTGATGTGCCCTTCAGCAGAATAGCCATGGATATAGTGGGGCCGCTAGAAAGGTCACAAGCGGGTAACAGGTTTATACTAGTCATTTGCGACTACTGTACTCGCTATCCTGAGGCATTTCCCCTCCGAGATATTACTGCCAGGCAGATTGCCTATGCTCTGCTCCAGCTGTTCTCTAGGGTAGGTATCCCCTCAGAAATTCTAACTGATCAGGGAACAAATTTTCTGTCAAACACACTCAAGCAGGTGTACAGATTGCTGGGGATTAAGAGTATACGGACCACCCCTTACCATCCCCAGACTGACGGGCTGGTTGAGAGGTACAACAGAACCCTGAAAAGCATGTTAAAAAAAGTTGTGTCCATTAGCGGCAGAGACTGGGACAAATGGTTACCTTACCTGATGTTTGCTTATCGTGAGGTTCCCCAGGCATCCACAGGATTCTCGCCATTCGAGCTCCTCTATGGGAGGCAGGTGAGGGGACCCCTTGATGTTTTGCAGGAGTCCTGGATCGGCAAAAAAAAGGGGGAGACTTCCAACATCCTCACCTATGTCCTCAAAATGCGGGACAAGATGGAGCAGACATCTCAACTGGTGAGGAGAGAGATGGAGAAAGCGCAGCAGGACCAGAAAACCTGGTATGATCGGGCAGCAAGGCAGAGGTCCTTTGAACCAGGTCAGCAAGTATTGTTGTTGTTACCTTCATCTGAAAATAAGTTGTTGGCAAAATGGAAGGGACCATATAAAATCTTACGGAAGCAAAGTGACACAGTCTATCAGATTGAAATGCCTGAGAGAAGAAACCCAAAACAGACTTTCCACATTAATTTGCTGAAAGAGTGGAAGACTCGGGACCCTCCCTCTAGCTCTCAGTTTTATGTGCGGGCAGTGGAAGAGGAAGATGAGGAGGGTGAGTTTCCTCCGACCAGGCCTTCAGCCGCCAAAATTGACTTGTCCCATCTCTCTCCCACACAGCAACAAGACTTGGAAGCCATTATTCCACCAGACCTCTTCCAAGAGAAGCCAGGGTCTACAGACTTGGTACAACATGACATCCAGCTCACCAACACCACCCCCATCAGGCAGAGGATGTATCGCATTCCGGAGCGGCTGGTTCCGGTTCTGCTGGAGGAGATTGAGGTCATGCTGGAGCTGGGCGTGATAGAGCCTTCAACCAGTGAATGGAGCAACCCTGTGGTCCTGGTTATCAAAAAGGATGGTAGCATCCGGTTCTGCATCGATTTCCGGAAGGTAAATGCACAGTCGAAATTTGATGCCTATCCTCTGCCCAGGCTCGATGATCTGATAGAGCGGGTTGGCCAGTCCCAGTTTATCAGTACCCTGGATTTGTGTAAAGGGTACTGGCAAGTCCCCCTCACTGATGCCGCCAAGCCCCTCACAGCCTTCCGGACACCCCATGGATTGTGGCAGTTCACAAAGATGCCTTTCGGGTTACATGGTGCCCCTGCCACTTTTCAGCGACTGATGAACAAAGTCTTGTCAGGTATGGAATCATTCTCTGCAGCATACCTTGACGATGTCATCATTTATAGCAACTCGTGGCAGGAACATCTCAGCCATTTGGAAGCTGTCCTGCAGCGAATCAAGCAGGCAGGCCTGACAGTAAATCCGCGGAAATGCTCCCTGGCCAGGCAGGAACTGCAGTATCTGGGCCACATCTTGGGAGGCGGTGTGATCAGGCCGGTACAGGACAAAGTGGAGGCTGTGCGGTCTGCTAACAGACCAACCACCAAAAAGCAGGTCCGTTCATTCTTGGGCCTGGTAGGTTGGTACCGGCGGTTCATCAGGAACTTCTCGGCTCGTGCTGCACCTCTCTCTGACCTCACAAGTGCCAGTCAGGCCAAATGCGTTTGGGGAGAGGAACAGGAAAAAGCCTTTCAGGATCTGAAAGAGGCTCTCTGCCATGAGCCTGTTCTCCAAAGCCCAAACTTCAGCCTGCCTTTCACTGTTCAGACGGATGCATCACATAGAGGCATCGGCGGTGTCCTCCTGCAAGGAGAGGGAGGGGACCGGAAACCAGTGGCTTATGTGAGCCGGAAGCTGTTCCCAAGGGAGATGCGCTACTCAACCGTGGAGCTGGAGTGTTTAGCCATTAAGTGGGTGATTGACTCTTTCAAGTACTATCTTCTGGGGAGGGAGTTCACCCTGGAAACAGACCACAGAGCCCTCCAGTGGTTGGAGTCCATGAAAGACACAAACAGTCGGATCACCAGGTGGTTCTTATCCCTCCAACCTTACAAGTTCAGCATTGGCTATGTGCCTGGGAAGCAGAATGCCGTGGCAGACTTCCTGTCCCGCAGTCACGAGGTCGTGCCTTCCGAGGGGGGAGGAAATGTGAGGGAGCTATAGACCACACCCTCACTCATCAGGTGTACACCTTTATGTTTTCACCTATTTTCATTTGATGCCATGTTAATTTTCCCTGTTTCATTCCTTTTTTTTTCCCCTTTCCTTTGAGGTGATTGGTGGAGGCACTGATTTGGAGGCGCGCCCTTATCAGTGCAGGCCAGGTGCATCCCATCGCCCTGATTTGGACTCTGCCAAGTGCTTCTGGGGGAGGGGAGGTTTAACTGTTAAAATGGTTTTAACTATTTAACTAATACATGAAATAATAGCGAAAAACTGATAATCTTGATGTTTCAAAGTGCAATATGAATTGATGAAATGTAAATAGTTGAAAATCGTATTATTCTATATGTAGTAGTTTTTAGAAGTTTAAACTTACCTGTTTGGGGCTTAGTGGTTTAGGCCTAACTATATAAGGGGGAATTTTTTTGTCACGGGGGTTGCCTGTTGTCTGTCATGGGGACATGCGGTCAGATCTGCTCATGCCAATTAAAGGAAAAAAGGTGAAGAACTTGATTTTTGTTTTGTCGTGTTTGTTGACCCTCGGGTGCTGCGGCTTTCCTGGGCCAGTAAGAGGCCAGAGTTACGTCCGTAATCTTACAATGATCTTTAATAAATTTTAAGCAGTCTTTCCAAAATGTTTTAGTAATAGTGCATTTCCAAAAAAGATGACTGATTGTTTCGGGATATTCTCTACAAAATGTGCAGTTAGGATTAATTGTTTTAATATATTTTAACATAAATTGGTTTGTAGGGTAAATTTTGTGCATAAGTTTAAAGGAGACATCCCTCATCTTATTATTTATCATCAATTTTTGATTAACAGTCCATCCTTTCTCCCATATAGAGTCAGGGACAAACTTTCTCCAGTAAAACCTGGCAGAGGCACAGAGGTAAATCTCCTGTTGGAACAGAGCACGTATTTTCTGATTGTTCCTACGAACATGCCTAAAACAAACTTTTCCTATGATGGTGTCAGATACAGAGTGAGCGCACATTTTCATCAAAAACAACATTTTTAAATAGTTCACATATTTCTTTGGTCACCGCATCAAAGACAATGGCATAATCCCGAGGAGTTACAGAAAGATTGTATTTAAAATTGAATTCATTGTACCTCAGTAAATGTCCATTACTGTCAAAAAACTGACCCACCAAAAGGATGTTTTGGTCAAATCAGTGAGGATAAAATAATGATTTGTTTTTGTATAGTATGTACTTATTATTCCATATAAAAAAATTATGAGGAGAAAAGTTATGTTTGTATATAAGTGCCCATGCTAATAGAGTCTGCCTGTGGAATGCTGATAGTTTTACAGGAATTTTGTCAGGATTATAATTACAAAGGAGAAGAAAATTAAGACCACCCATATTTGAGAAGATGTAGTGAGGAAATATATTCCAAATGGAGGTTGGATTTTTTAGGTAAGATTTAATCCAATTTATTTTAAACGTATTATTTAGAGTTGTAAAATCGAGAAAATTCAGTCCTCCATTTTCATAGTTCATTAAGACAGATTTTCTTAGATAATGTATACGATTTTTCCATATGAAATGATATAAAATTTGGTCTATTGATTTGAGTGTCTGATTGGCCACATACAGGGAGAGTGCAGCATAAGTGAGTCGAGAAATCCCCTCTGCCTTAGATAATAATATTCTACCTTTCAAACTTAAGTCTCTTTGGAGCCATAAATTAAAACGTTTTTTGGCCTTATCAATTAATGGATTGAAATTCATTAAAGTTCTCTCTGTTTCATTTTTAGAAATAATAATGCCTAAGTATGTTAACACTGTTTTTGACTGGAATTTGACAGATGGATCCTAAAGCGCATTTTTTTACTGGGAGAAGCTCACATTTCTTAATATTAAGATGAAGCCCTGAAACATTAGAGAAAGTTTGTAATAGGTTTAAAGCACAAGAAATGTGGCTGCCGTCTCTCAAAAACAGAGTGGTATCATCGGCTAACTGACTTATCAAAATTTCTTTACCAAAAACTGAAATGCCTTTTAATTGGTTGATAGTTATGTAGTCGGCGAGGGTTTGGGTCGATAACAGGAACAGATATGGCGACATAGGACAGCCCTGTCGTGTACCTCTGTTAATGCTGAAACGAGGAGAAGTACCACATTTTTAATTTTACTGAACAGTTGGCGTTGTTGTATAATAATTTTATTGTATTGCAGAAGAAGGGTCCAAAACCAAATTTACGAAGGCAGCTGAAGATAAAATCATGACAAACAGAATCAAAGGCCTTGTAGAAGTCGAAGAAGAGGATAAAACTTTCATCAGGTATTAAATGAGAATAATCTAAGATATCAAGAACAAGCCTAATATTATTTGAGACGTGTCTATTTTGCATGAACCCAGACTGTGTCTCTGCTATGATACAGTCCAATACAGATTTTAATCGTCGAGCAAAAACTGAGGCAAAGATTTTGTAATCATTATTCAGTAGACAAATAGGACGCCAATTATCAATGTTAAGAATGTCTTTTTTAGGTTTTGGTATCAAGGTGATTACCCCTTGGTTTAATGTCGGAGGAAGTGTGTCCTGGTCAAGACTTTCTGAAAATACTTTTGATAAAAAGGGAGCAATTTGGTCACTAAATTGTTTATAGAACTGCCCTGTTAATCCATCTGAGCCGGCGATTTATTGTTTTTCAATTTGCTTATTGAGGTGATTATTTCATTAACAGAAACAGGGGAGTCACAAATATCACGGTCAGAAGGTTGAATTGGTTGAGAATCAATATTATTTAGAAACAAATCAGGTCTTGCAGACATCTCATTGGGAGCATATAGCTTGCTGTAAAATGTACTAACAAATTTAGCGATTTTGAGGGGGTCTGAAGTGACATCAATGTTTAATTGCTGTAACGTGTTTGATTTGGCAAGATGCTTTTCTAATTGAAAGAAATAGGAAGAATTATTTTCACCCTCTTCTAACCATTTGAATCGAGATCTTACAAAGGCACCTTCAGCTCGATGTTTATAAAGATCATCTAATTTATTCTGCAAAGAAGCTAAACTAATTTTATCTTCCTCTGCGAGATCTGCTGGATTTATTGTGGATAATGTCACAATGTCACGGATAATTTTATCCTCTTCTGCCCTCTTGTGTTTATTTAAGTCAGAACTAAATTTTCTTACATATTTTGCTATTTCATATTTAAAAAATTCCCAGTTTTTGTTGTAACAATTCTCAATTTTAGCTTTATTAAAGTAGTAAGAGACAGTTTCGTAAGTCTTACGTTGCACAGTATCAAGTCTGAGTAAAGAATTGTTCAGGATCCAGTAGGCTTCTTGTTTTGGGAGTTACTTTCAGATAATGTAATAGTAATGTGGATTGCTTTATGGTCAGTGAGGGGAGAAGGGAGGATATCAATATTAACATCTTCTGTGTTTAGACAATCAGACACCAGCCAGTAGTCGAGGCGAGACTGTTTTGAGCCACTATTATTGCTCCATGTAAAGACCGACTCTGTTTGGAATTTCTCTCTCCAGAAATCTTTAAGTCGCATAAACTGAACTAAAGGATTATTGCTACTATTACCATCTATCTAATTCATTATTCAATACCATATTAAAATCTCCTCCTATTATTAATATTGCATTAGGGAACTGATTTAATACATCAATTATATGATTTTCTAAAGTAGATAGGAGTTGATAGTTTTCACGTTTTGAATTATATCCATAAATATTAATAATAATAAAGGTTTTATTTTGATAAGCCAATACCATGAATACAAAGTGTCCCTGGTTGTCACATTTGTGTGAAAGGATATCACCTTCAAATGTGTGTTTTACTGTAAGAGTACCAGCTGAATGCTGGGTTCCATGTGAAGGAAATACATTATCACCCCATTGAGATGTCCAAAAATGAGTGTCAAGAGAAGTGGAATGGGATTCTTGAAAAAAGAAAAAGTCTGTATTCAATTTTTTGGCAAATAGAAATAATGCCTTACGTTTTGTGGCATTTTTTAACCCCCTGGCATCAAAGAAGCTAAACATAAGGACATGAAAAAAGAAAGAACAAAAACCTGAGTAGATAAGTGCTTGCGCTGTGTTGCTTCAATCCATGCGCCAATATAATTAATAAAATGGAAAAAACTAAAACATAAAATGAGTTGGTTTAATGCCAACTTAGGTTTCAAGTATAAAACATGTTCAAAATTAACAATATAGAACAAAAAACTCGGACCACAATACAAATACCTGAACAATAAATGGTCAATCTTCTGTAAAGTGCATGTTGTATACGTTTGTTTAAATCAGTTCCCGGGAAGGCTGACTTCTTTGGGACCCACGTAGTAGGTGATTTTCCCCTCTCGTCTGGCCGCCTGGATCACCGGCCACAACGCTGCTCTTCTCTCGCGGTCCGCTGGACACAGATCTTCCGTGAAGTAAAGATGGCGCTCCTTCAGGAAAGAGTTGTTTTTCGCTGCATCTCGGTAAGTTCTGGACGAGAACCGTAGAATGATTCCTCTCGGTTTGTTCTCATTCTCCCTCATTTTCCCGAAGCGGTGTCGATATCAATCACGTCTGGAAGCTTTTGTTTACCCTCAGGGAAACACTCTGGCAAATTCGGATGGTTTCTTTCTTTACCTCTTCTTTAATCACAGTCTCTGGTAGCCCGTAAAGTTTCAGATTCCAGCGTCTGGAGTAGCGTTCAGATTCAACAAGTCGTTCTTGTAGCTGGAGGATAGTGGTGCCATCTTTGCCTGTGTTACTTTCAATCACATCAACTCTTTGTTTTACGTCTTTAATTTGATCAAAGGCAAAGTCAACGGACTTCTTAAGACCCTCAATACTGACGGTGTTAGCACTGATCAGTTTTTCCAAGTCATCAAAACGGGTGTTAATCAGATTTGATAGAATAACAATCACATCTTGGTCACCGCCATAGCCTCTTTTTCCGTCATCTCCAGGAGTTGCTAGCAGTGCTTTTTTAGGAGCTGGTTCTTTGCAAGGGGTCCCTTCGACTGAAAGAGGCAGAGGTGGGAATTCTTCTTCTCCGAGGATCATGTCTTTGTCGTCGGGTATTTTGACATAGTCATGTTCCGCGCTGGTTGTGGCGGTGCAGTTGGTAGTGTCATCCATAACAGGAGTAGTAGCCAGTTTTTTTTTTTCTCTTTAGAGGTTCTTTTTCTATCCCTCGAAAACATTGGATCGTCAGAGAGTGTTCCGCCAGTTGATGAGCAGTAAAGAACTAAGTGTGGCGTGCAATAAAGGGTTTTTTCCCCAAAAATATGCAAGTTTGGCGCAACCGGTTGAAAAGGAGCGTCCGCTCAAGCCGCCATCTTGGCCCCTCCCCAGCCGCTGAAGAAGCTAACGCACTCACGTACTTCCTGGCTTTACGCACGCGTCATCAGTTTGTTTACGGGAAATCTCTTCAGTCATTGGATCTTCCAGAAAGTGACATATTGTTTTAGCCAATCACCAGAGCTTTCAAACGGTGGGTGGGACATTCAGATTGTATTGGAAACAGACCCTGTGTTTATAAGAGCAACAGAGAGACACAGAGAAGCAGTGTGGGAGGGGCCATATTGGGCAGAACTGCCACTTGGAAGACAATTTTGGCTACTTTTAGTTTTTTTTCTTGAGAAAACAGGCCTAAAGCTCAGAAGAATTAGTATTATAATAATAACAATTATTATTATTATTATTATATTATTATTATTATTTTGGCACAAATTTGGCAATCTTGTGTTGAATTGTCATTTTGTTTACACAAAGGCTCACAGCATCAAAACCCTTTGTCCTAGAGTCTGAAATTCTACACAGTTGTTGCCAACAACTTGAACAATGAGTGTAGTGAGTCACAAATGCCTAGCAATGAAGTATGACCAAGCTAAGGCCTTTATGTTTTTCAATTGTTTTTTTCGAAGTAAAAAAAATACAAGTTTTAATTGACTGTACTGTAGGTTAGGCAGCACTCACAGTCTTCATGTACATATCTACAGAAACTAGAAGGTCTAAGCTTTAAAATGGTGCCTCACACAAGCATGTGGGTTCTAAGGTTTTCTTTTAATAACCTATGACATTTGGGTATGTAGTGCTATTGTGCACACACCAAAATGAGGCGGGTGGTAACAGGTTAACTTCTCTTTTTATTTCAGTGACTCACAGAAGCTGCTGGAGTTTGGTGTTTGCAGTTTATTCTGCACAGAACAAAGAGAACAGTTGGTGTGAGTTGATTTGTAGTGAACATTCATCATGTTTCATCTCCACTTCTCCAGAACAACGAGGACGACTCCCAACTCGCGCGAGTTTATTAAGTGCAGGTGCGACGGGCTCCAGGAGATGGCGCATCTCTTTTCAAAAGATCAGAGCGCTGCACTTCTAGTTTAGATACAAGTCAAAAAGAGTTATTATTTGTTAAATGTGGTGCAATACTTCAGATACATGGTTTTAAAACCATAAAAGTTTGGCGGTAAAGTGGACAGGAAGAAGAGTTAGTAATGCCAGTCTGCAGCTTCACCTCGATCCGTGCGCTGTGTGGATGTAAACAGACACACGTGAGGAACTACTCTGGCCTTTTTACTTTCAAACAAACTGGATTCACAGCGCGGTTTTGTGGACTGGATGTCATGTGCTTTAAATGGACCACTTTATGACAGGTGAGGAATAAAGTCTCAAGTCCTGAGTTTGTATCTTGTGCCTCAGTTTCCGTCACTCCGTCTCCCTGACGCTGTTTTATTGGCTTTTACGGTCGTGTTGCTGATGTTTTGTTGGTTATGACCTGAAAGAGCAGCTCAGAGACACACAGACACAACACATATGAGAAAAACTGTGGCTTCAAAATGGCACACGAAGACAGAAAGTCGGGTCAGGTCACGCCTCAAATTGCAAATTGCAACCTAAATTGAGCAAATTCTCCTGTAGTGTGTGGCTGGTGATCTTTAGGAACTTGTTTAACAGCACAGATCATCTCCAGTACCTGTTGTAATTCCAGTTAAGTCAGTTCTTCATGCTCAGATTGTGTTCAAATAAAGATCAGACTAAAGTCAAATAAAGCCTCAGAGAGAACAGAGCCTTCAGTTAGCATCACACCCCGAGAAAATCTGGATGACACAGACCTGACTCATTCATTTTCTATCACAAATGCAGTCATGGTTTGTAAAAAGATCTTCCCTGTGTTCTCCGTCTGGTTCAGATGGCCTCCAGAAAGTAGCAGAAGATCAAGTCACTCACTGGGCTCAATGTGGAGGAGCAGCGTCTCTACTCTAAGCTCCTCGCTCTTATATCACAGTACAGATACTAGAGAAGGGTGAACATATGACGGACAGTAAAAGCAGAGGGGAGTGGTTCATATATCACAATGGAGCAGGCTGTGGAAACGTGAGAGCAGCTCCAGTTGTGCTCAGATGAAACGGCTCATGAGGAAAACCCCCGAGCGACTCTCAGACCTGAAGACTGAAGCTGGGTTTGGACTGGACCTGAACAAGCCCACGGAGACTGTCCACCAGAGCACCGTCCTCAGTCCAGATACTAAATACTTCAGCAAGTGCACGTGATGCAACATAGAATGGAGGTTGTTATGGCTTTTATTTTCCTGCTCTTCTCCTTGGAGATGTTAATGCTTTGCCTGGAAGGTTCCACTGTATCAGCATTAATTAGTATCTATCTCCATGGAGACAAGCAGGTGATGCCATAAATCCAAGTTCCATCTGTGAATTCATATTTTTGATTTATTCGATATTTTAGCAGGTAAGTCAGTTGAGAAGATCTTTACATTTGCACTTGACGAGCTGATCAAGACGCAGCATAAAACAGAAAACACTCACATCAACCAGAACATGAAACAGTGAATACAGACATAAGACTGTCAAACATTTGCAGATTCAAGATATAAAAGTGTTAAATACATGTGCAATGATCCTGTAAAATACTCTGGATGGAGTTTGGAAAAGTCAACAGAAATCAAAACAAACGAAGTCTGTTGAAGGTGGTTCCAGTCACTTGCTGCAGAGACTGAACTGAGGAGCGACTCAAAGCTGCGCGGCTTTATGAACGACCAGGGTCACGTCTCTGTGGGAGCGCAGCTGAGGTAGGACGCACTTTTACCAAGAGTGAGAGTGAAGAGGTGACACTACTCACATACTTCAACTAGAAAAGCAGTCAGAGAGCGCAGACCTCTGCCAAGGACTACCCCCATTTTTTATATAAACTGCAATAAAATCCATCTTCTGGATCAGATCCGGATCAGCCTTTGGAATATGAAAGAGGATCCCATTGTCCATCCCTGAGTCAAATTTCATGGGGTTTGGTCAATAATTAACCCAGATATTGAGAAACAAAATTTTGGCCCCATTTACCACAATGTTAACGAAAATTTCAAAGTGATCCAGAATCCAGGATTTCTTCTGGATCAGCCCCAAAATGAAATCAGTTCTTCCTTTTCACATTTCCAACAAATCCTGAAAATTTCATCAAAATCGCTCCATAACTTTTTGAGTTATGTTGCAGACAGACAGACAGACAGAAACATCCTCCTTGGCGGAGGTAAAAAATGCTATAGATACATTTAAAATGCCACACTGCGGAAATTTCCAGCGAAACAAGCAGATGATAAAGTCATAAGAAAGAAAAGTTACATATTGCACATTTAAAGATTTAGATTTAGCAACTTGTACAACAGAATAAGTCTAATGCGGCCGTCTGCACTGATTTGAAAAGCTTTATCTTTTTGTTTTGTTAGCATGCTAGTTATTGGCTGAGTGCAAACTACTTGAAGTTAAACCAAAATAAAAGTGAGAGTGTGGTGTTTGGGCAGGACAGTGGGACTGGACGTCTGTCCTCCTCTTGTTTCTCTGCAGTGAAGAACCTTGACGTGACTCTGAGTTCAAACTGGACAAGCACATGAAGCTCCATGATGAAGTCCAGCTTCTTTCTTTTTTTAAACATATTTTATTAAGTTTTCAACATTTTAACACAACACACAAAACATAACAAAGAGCAGTCTGAGCAGGTGTTCGAGTTGTTCTCATTACATCTTCACCAATCAAGCAAAACACACTGACCCGGTCAAACAGACAAACAGACAAACCAACAAACCAACAAACCAACAAACCAACAAACAGACAAACAGACAAACCAACCAACCAACAAACCAACCAACCAACAAACCAACAAACCAACCAACCAACCGACAAACAGACAAACAGACAAACAGACAAACCAACCAACCAACAAACCAACCAACCAACCGACAAACAGACAAACAGACAAACCAACAAACCAACCAACAAACCGACAAACCAACCAACAAACCAACCAACAAACCAACAAACCAACAACCAACCAACCAACCGACAAACAAACAAACCAACCAACAAACAGACAAAAACCAACAAACCAACCAACAAACCAACAAAACCAACAAACCAACCAACCAACAAACCAACAAACCAACCGACAAACCAACAAACCAACAAATCAACAAACCAACAAACCAACAAACCAACCGACAAACAGACAAACCAACCAACAAACCGACAAACCAACAAACCAACCGACAAACACCAACAAACCAACAAACCAACCAACCGACAAACCAACAAACAGACAAACCAACAAACAGACAAACCAACAAACCAACCGAAAACCAACAACCAACAAACCAACCGACAAACAGACAAACAGACAAACCAACCAACAAACCAACCGACAAACCAACAAACCGACAAACAGACAAACCAACCAACAAACCGACAAACAACAAACCAACAAACCAACCGACAAACCGACAAACCAACAAACCAGACAAACCAACAAAACAGACAAACCAACAAACCAACAAACCAACAACAAACAGACAAACCAACAAACAGACAAACCAACAAACCAACAAACCAACCAACAAAACAAACCAACAAACCAACCAACCAACAAACCAACAAAACCAACAAACCAACAACAAACCAACCAACCAAACCAACCGACAAACCGACAAACCAACAAACCAACCAACCAACCAACCAACAAACCAACAAACCAACCAACCAACAAACCAACAAACCAACAAACCAAAAAACAGACAAACCAACAAACCAACAAACCAACAAACCGACAAACCGACCAACCGACAAACCGACCAACTGACCAATCGACCAGCAGACCAAACGACCAACCAACCAACCGACAAACCGACCCAACCGACAAACCGACCAACTGACCAATCGACCAACCAACCAACCGACAAACCGAACAAACCAACAAACCAACCAACCAACCAACCAACAAACCAACAAACCAACAAACAGACAAACCAACAAACCAACAAATCAACAAAACCAACCAACAAACCAACCAACCAACCAACAAACCAACCAACAAACCAACCAACAAACCAACCAACAAACCAACAAACAACAAACCAACAAACCAACAACCAACCAACCAACAAACCAACAAAAACCAACAAACCAACCAACAAAAAAACCAACAAACCAACAAACAAACCAACAACCAACCAACCAACCAACAAACCGACAAACCAACCAACAAACCGACAAACCAACAAACCAACAAACCAACCAACAAACCAACCAACAAACCAACCAAACCAACCAACCAACCAAACCAACAAACCAACCAAACCAACCAAACCAACAAACCAACAAACCAACAAACAAACCAACAAACCAACAAACCAACAAACAACCAACCAACCAACAAACCAACAAAAACCAACAAACCAACAAACCAACAAACAACAACCAACAACCAACAAACCAACCAACAAACCAACAAACCAACAAACCAACAAACCAACAACCAACCAACCAACCAACAAACCAACAACAAACCAACAAACAAAAACCAAAACCAACAACCAACCAACCAACCAACCAAAACCAACAAACCAACAAACCAACAAACCAACAAACCAACCAACAAACCAACAAACCAACCAACCAACAAACCAACAAACCAACAAACAACCAACAACCAACCAACCAACACCAACAAACCAACCAACCAACAAACCAACAAACCAACCAACCAACAAACCAACAAACCAACCAACAAAACCAACCAACCAACAACCAACCAACAAACCAACCAACCAACAAACCAACCAAACAAACCAAACCAACAACCAACAAACCAACAAACCAACAAACCAACAACCAACCAACAACCAACCAACAACCAACAACAAACCAACAAACCAACAAACCAAAAAACAACAAACCAACCAACAAACCAACCAACACCAACAAACCAACAAACCAACAAACAACCAACCAACCAACAAACCAACAAACCAACCAACAAACCAACAAACCAACAAACCAACAAACCAACAAACAAAAACCAACCAACCAACCAACAACCAACAAACCAACAAACCAACAAACCAAAAACAACAAACCAACAAACCAACCAACCAACCAACAACCAACAAACCAACAAACCAACCAACCAACCAACCAACCAACAAACCAACCAAACCAACCAAACAAACCAAAAACAACAAACCAACAACCAACAACCAACCAACCAACCAACCAACAAACAAACCAACAACAACCAACCAACAAACCAACAAACCAACAAACCAACAAAAACCAACCAA
>NW_026571290.1:275760-293340 GCF_026225935.1 Boleophthalmus pectinirostris
TTTAGTCCTGGTTTAGTCCTGGTTTAGTCCTGGTTTAGTCCTGGTTTAGTCCTGGTTTTAGACCTGGTTTTAGTTCTGGTTTAGTCCTGGTTTAGTCCTGGTTTAGACCTGGTTTAGACCTGGTTTAGTCCTGGTTTAGACCTGGTTTAGACCTGGTTTAGTCCTGGTTTAGTCCTGGTTTAGTTCTGGTTTAGACCTGGTTTAGTCCTGGTTTAGTGGTTTAGTCCTGGTTTAGTCCTGGTTTAGACCTGGTTTAGACCTGGTTTAGACCTGGTTTAGTTCCTGGTTTAGACCTGGTTTAGACCTGGTTTAGTTTAGTCCTGGTTTAGTCCTGGTTTAGTCCTGGTTTAGTCCTGGTTTAGTCCTGGTTTAGTCCTGGTTTAGTCCTGGTTTAGTCCTGGTTTAGTCCTGGTCCTAGTCTATGACTTATGATCAGTTGAAGATTTTGAGGCTGTTGTATTTGGACGACAAACTGCCATGAATTTTAAATAATTCTTTCATTCTTATCATTTTGTGTTTGTTCACACTTGTGCAGCTTTGAGTAAATCAATAGGATTTGTCCCGTCAGATTTAGACGTTTGTATCTGAAAACTCCACAGATCAGATGTTTGTTGTTGGTGTAAACCAGTGTTAAAGCGAGTCTCACCTGCCGACAGCGTCGGCCCCCGGGGCGTCGGCCCCCGGGGCGTCGGCCCCCGTCGGCCCCTGTTTTTAAGTGTAGCAAAATGTATTTTTATATTTGAAGTATAAAAAGTCTTGTTCCACTGGCAGTAATTTTACTCTGAAAGTGAAATTGACTCAAATCATGATCAAACTTTCTTAATTCAAGTCATCGTAACTTGACTAGATTTAGTTTTTTCCAATGTGGCTTTTAAATTTAAGGAGTAGAGCCTGGGCAAAGATCGCTAGATGACTCAAACATGTGTAGCAAACATATAAAACGTCAGGCTGTTTTTGATGAGGGAACAACGTTATAACACGAAATAAATCTCCAAAAACCAACCAAAGCGGTGCTCACCTGCCGCTGAGCTTCAGATGAACTTGATTCAGCCGTGATCACTGTTGTTTTAGATCTTTTCCTCCGCACTGTTTCTGCTGCCGCCGCCGCCACCGCCGCCTTCACCGCCGCCGCCGCCGCCGCCTCCGCCGCCGCCTCCGCCGCCGCCTCCGCCGCCGCCGCCGCCGCCGCCCCGCCTCCGCCTCCGCCGCCGCCGCCGCCCCTTTTCATACAAAACAAAAAACAAGAGCCGTGTTCGACTTCTGGTTGACTCGCTCATTTTAAGCCCCTTCACTGGTGTAAAACTATGACACGTACAGTATTTGTCTCAGGTACCGTCCCACCAAACTGGATTCTGGCATCGTTTTGTTGTGGCATTTCCTACTCACCTGATAAAGTCGTGCTCCAGGGTCTGAGCAGCAGTGATCCTCTGAGTCCCGTCCAGACAGAGCATCGCCTTCACCAGGTCAATAAAGGCACCGAGCTCAGCGCTGTCATAACTGTGTCTAATTTTGGCCTGAAAAAGAGTAAATCATTCCAAAATAAGAACTGTGAACACAAATGAAGCATAAGAAATGTTGAGCTCAAGTTAAATCATACGTCGATCACTTCATCCAGAGAGTCAAAGGCGTCTGTTTCATGGGCCTTGATCGTATTCGGAGGCAGTTTAGAAGAACTTTCAAACTGATCTGTGGTCTAATCCAAAAGAAAATCCAGGTGATTTACCGTGACGACTTTGAATGAATTGGTGAAATAAAAAGCTGTTTACCTTTATCTTCCAGCTGGTCCCGTCAGCACTGAAATACTCATGGGTGTTGACCGCTTCACTGAGGACGTGGTCAGGAGGTTGACCCAATATTTTGACTATAGTCGTCAGCTAAAGAAACAAAAGATACAAGACGTGGTTAAATGTTTGGATTTTTTACGACTGTGTGAACGTTTTCTTCACAACAACAGTTCTAGTACTTACAGTCTCAAATTCTGTTCGGTCGGGAAACAGATCAAACCCAGTGAGCAAAGTGACCGACATGGTGCCCAGAGACCAGACGTCTATGGCCTCGTCGAACGGGAGTCCGAGGATGATTTCTGGAGCTCTGTGTGGAACAAACGCAAAATAGAGACACACATAAAAGCACGTTCACACTTCATAAAAGCATCATTCATCTCCAATTGTGCAGAGGTGGGCACTCATTTTACTTGAGTAATATTTAGTTTGAAGTTTATGGATCCTCTTCCTGTGAACAACTGAAACACAACTGGAAAACTTTATGTTGTAAAAAAGCTTCAATAATTTGAACTTCTGCGCTACTTACAACTGACCTTCAGTTACGATTTGTTTTGTATTTTCATTTTTTTCATGATTTTCTTTGGAAATGTTCTATTCTGTGTATCATTTGTCCAATTACATTAAGTCATAATTCATAAATTTGACTTTTGCGCCGCATATGGACTAAACCAGGACTAAAACAGGTCTCAATCCTGGTCTGGTCCTGTTCTGAGTCCCGGTCTGGTCTCGGGTCTCAGTCCTAATCACCCTACAGTCTACGCGGGCGCAACTCCGAGCCCGTCCCGACACTCCTGGTTCAGTCCTGGTTCAGTCCTGGTTCAGGACTGAGACCAGGACCAGACCGGGACCAGGATTGAGACCAGGACCAGACCAGGACTGAGACCGAGACTGAGACCAGGAATGAGACCGTGGCCAGACCAGGACTGAGACTGGTTTTAGTCCTGGTTCAGTCCTGGTTCAGTCCTGGTTCAGGACTGAGACAGGACCAGACCGGGACCAGGATTGAGACCAGGACCAGACCAGGACTGAGACCGAGACTGAGACCAGGAATGAGACCGTGGCCAGACCAGGACTGAGACTGGTTTTAGTCCTGGTTCAGTCCTGGTTCAGTCCTGGTTCAGGACTGAGACCAGGACCATATCTGGACCGAGACCGGGACCAGACCGGGACCAGGATTGAGACCAGGACCAGACCAGGACTGAGACCGAGACTGAGACCAGGAATGAGACCGTGGCCAGACCAGGACTGAGACTGGTTTTAGTCCTGGTTCAGTCCTGGTTCAGTCCTGGTTCAGTCCGTAAGCGGCACAAAAGTCCGACATCGGGAAACATTTTTCCATTCTTCATCTAAACACAAAATGGAAAAAAACAGAAAAAAACAATCGTTATCCATTTTTTCATTTTGGTTTTGAGACAAATAATGAAGGAAATAGTTCTAGTCATGTTGCTCTTACTTCAGGACCATTCGTGGAGACTCCCCCCGCCTCTGCTCTTCACATGTGACACTAACTCTTACCTGTAGGGGACACGTTGCGCCGTCATGTCCGGTATCGTCCTCTTCCGCTCCATAAAAGCTCCAAAATCGGCCAGTTTGATCTTAATTGGCTCGTTGCTACGGTGACACAGCCAGATGTTTTCCATTGAAACACCCGTATGGATTATCCCCTTGGACTCCAGGGTCTGTAGAGCCGTGGCCGTCTGCAAAAGTTGTAACGTTCAATTAAAACACAAATAAATTCTCTGTCAGATTCTATGTTTGTTGAAGCGGTTCTTACCTGCTGGACAACGGCCTGGACGTCACTCATGGGCAGTGGGGAGAGTTGTTTCATGTACGAAGTTAAGTTCATACTGAGCTCCTCCAAAACTAGAGCCTCCCCACGGCCGGTTGGCAACTTTTCAATAAATGTCACTATATTTTGATGATCCGCCTCCTGTTCTGCAGTTGTTTCCAGCAGTTGGACCTGATTTTGAAGAAAAACACAAATCAAAAACAGGTTAGTGGAGCGTTAACATAGATTGTGAACTTTGTCTTAGCACAAAATCTAAGCAGAAAGGACTGACTTTTCTGGTACAACAACACGTGAGTTCATTTTGTGTCCACTGTTCTAGTCAACAGTTCTTCTTTTCTCTTTTTTTGTTGAAAATCAGACACATAAACGTGACAACGACCACTTAAATTCATCACAAGTGGCTGAAAATGTGTCGTTTAAATCCATTTTACAATCTAAAAATGCATCAGTGCAAATCTATCAAATGCACAAACTAAATCTGAGTGTCAAATATACAAATGATTCACGTGTGCCTATTGTACATCATTTGCCATCGATATTTTATTTGGCATTAATAAAAACATTTTAAGCAGCCTAAACTTGCGGATGTCGTCTAATCTCACGCACATTTTAGACAATTCCTTTCTGCTTCTCCGTGTTTGATTGAGCTTAAGAAAGTGAAAGTTCCCAATTTGCAGGGTTTGTGGACGGGAGCGGGACAAAATATGGCAGACGCGGGCCGGAGCGGGAATGAAAATGACAATTATTTGCGGGAGCAGGACTGACATTCTGCGGACTGATATATGAGAAAATAGTCCCTCAACATGCAACGATTCATGCAATGCAAAGTCTGCTCTTCTATTAGATTTGCTTTGGTGCTTTGTGGAGTGGGTAAGTCTGTTTTTAGTGACGGGATAAATAACTATGGCCATCGACACTATTATTCCCAACTATTTAAAGGTCGAAAAGTGTAAAGTTTGGTGTCACACTTACCTCACGCTGAGTCTTGTTGTGTGAATGCGGCAGCTTGATGGTCACACTCTTCCCGGTGTCGCCTCGTCTGCAGTTGAACATCTGACCAAACCTGCCGTTCCCCAGGATGTTGGTGACTTTGAATCCTTCTGGGAGAACTGCACTGATCCCCTCACGGGTCAGTGGCTTGTTGAATATGTCTCTGTGAAAGAAATAAGACAGTTACATAAACTTGAAATGTTTTAGTCTATTTTTTTTTGTTTTTTATCATTATACGCAGATTTTTCTTACCCTTCATCCTCCTGGTTCTCTGTGGGGATATAAAGTTTTCTCACTGAAGGATTCTCACTGTAATGACAAAAAAACAGCTCATGTTATCAAATATAGCGACTAATATTGTGTAAAGTCACGTCGACAACTCTAAAAGTGAAAATACAGTTGAAAAAGTGAGGATTTCTAGCTGTTTAAACCTTCATCTTGCTAAATAAAAGTGTTGCCATCGTAATTATGATTTATCATTTACACAGTTTTAGCCTTTGTTTATATTAAAGTTTGTGTCATATTAACTTTCTGTGTCTGACCAGGAAGTCAAATTACAAAATATATGCAGTAAATAGAAAAAAATAAAATAAAATGGCAAGAATTTGAGTAAAATCTTCTAAAAAAAAAAAGTCTAATCTGTCATATGATGCTCTTTGTTCATTCTATATTAAGACTAGTTAAGGTGCAGTTATTAGGGATGTAACAACAATTGAAACACGGTGATATCGTATCGTCAAAAGTCTCACAATAATATCGTGAGTTGTCGCAATATATCGAATCTCAAGTGTCTCTGCTTGAATTCATTGTCTTGGTTCAGCTGCAGCAGCAGCTAAAAACTACATAGACCATGATCCTTTGCTCTGTTTCAGTCCAATCAACACGCTGAAATAACTGTTATGATGCACTTTTAAATGAGAGGAAAATATCGCAATAAATATCGTACCGTAGGGGTGTAACGATACCCAAATCTCACGATACGATATTGTCACGGTACGATATTTATTGTGATATTTTGTGGCGCGAACAAAACTGTAAATATTCTCCTTTTTCCTCTTAAATTGTCTTGACGAGACTTAATCCAAAGAAGGAAAACTTCAAAGTGCTTAGAAATGTGAACTTATTTCCTCTTCGAGTCTAAACTGAAATGGAGCAAAGGATCATGGTCTATGTAGTTTTTTTTTAGCTCCTGCTGCACCAGAACTTTAAACTGAAGCAAAGACACTTGTCATTTGACATATTGTGATGGTCCAGGATATTATTGTGAGAACTTTGACGATACGATATTGTCACGATATTTCAGTTATCGTGAGAATATCGTATCGAGAGGTTTGGATATCGTTACATCCCTAGTAGTTATGATCAAGTCAAAGCTGACTGGAGGATTTCAGACGGTGTAATTCTTTTGTCGTGGTCGACTTGCAGCATTCGGCCGAGCAACAGTGTGGCTGCTTCTGTGTCTCTGTCGTCCTCCAGGCTCCACAACTTCAACTCGCCCTAGAAACAAGTCATCCACAGATTAGTTTTCACATTTTCACCTTTAACGTCCATGTTTCGTTTTCGCTCTATCGCTTACCTCTACCACATGACGGAGTGAAGTGTACTTTTCAGTCAAGCGCGTTGGAAAGAAGTTTGCAAACTGAAAAGATTTTGAAAGTTCAAATCACACGTTTTAATAATATACACGACCAGCTGAACGTTTGGACACACTTTTTCATTTATGTTTCTTCTCTATTTTTGAAAATGGGCCAATCTTGAGGACTGGTAGTTTATTTGACATATAAGATGAGGTCATGATAGTTTTGAATCCATCAAGATAAACTCAGTATTTACCCTAAGTGTCCAGTTTTGGCCAATGAGTTTAAAGTGCACAAATGTCTTAGCTCCTTTGTTGAGGAAGGAGGCAGATGGTTTGCCGAAGAGTTTCACTATAACAGTCAACTTTAGAAGAGAAACAAACGTTAGATAAGGTTTATTCAGATGATTTACTGTTACACTGAGGTGGGACGTGTATGTAAAAAAATAGAAAAGCAAAATGCATCGTTAAAGAGGAGGTATCGTGAAAAGTCGACTTTGTGGAGCTTTTTACCATGTTATAACATTCCCTCATCAAAAAAAAAAAAAAGCCCAAAGAGGTTTTAAATGTCATCCGTGCGTGTTTGAGTAATTTAGTGATCTCTCTTCCAGGCACTATTTGAGCCCTTCTTAAAGTTCGTAAGTAAGATTCTGTCCAATGCTGAGCTCACAGCTCAAATATACAGCAGCAAGATACAAAACACTAGACAGTCTGGCGCCACCTAGTGCCTCCTCTCAATTTCATTTCTCTCCAGCGACTAGGTCAGGAATCAAAATACACTAGCCAGTTTGCAAGAACTGCAGAAGTGCGAGTTCGGGCACCAGCCAATCAGCGAAGAGCCGTACGTTCAGAGTCGGCGACGATTCCCGAGATGGAGGATTTAAAGCCGGAACAAAGAGAATGTTTGGTGAATTTTATCAAAGGGAAAGATGTTATTGTCCTTCTTCCTACGGGATCTGGGAAAAGCTTAATACACCAGTTTGTCCCGTTATCGGCGCATTACATACGTCACCACCAAATAGGAGCGATCGGTTAAATGAAAAAAGTATGAGCCTATTGTCGAGTGAACGAATTCTAATGAGGTCAGACAGTTTCCACCAAGTGAAAGCGGCTGATGAATCGAGCTAATGAAACACTACAACTTGACAAACCTGAGCATATCCAAAACAATAAAGGGGAACACGGTGATCTAAACATGTTACCTGTTAGCAGTGGAATGTCCCCTCTTTAAAATAATGTCTGAATATTGTTCTCAAGATAATGCAAAAATCAACTTATTCATTTCTGTTCGTCCCTCCCACCGCTGTGTCGGTGACTTACTATTTGATGTGCATCTGTGTCAGGGAATATATCCGCTGTATCAACATTAGGGCAAACAGGTTTGCCAGGCTCCACACATCCACAGCTTCACTGACCTTCATCCCCAGAATCACTTCTGGAGCCTGAGGGAAGAACAAACACATGAACTTCAAATGTACAAGGTCGAGGTTATTAAGGCAAGACACTGCAGGCCACAGGAAAATCATCTGAAATCTGGAGATGTCATTTAGAAACCTTTTCTGTAGTAGAAAAAAAACATTTAGAAATAAGGCATTTTATGTGTCAAAATTGCCAACGTTGCACATATTTGGGACATGTCGATCTGTAAATGGGCAGAACCAGGTTTAAATTTTGTCAGATTAGATACAAAAAAATAGACAAAATTCTATTAGAAAGTTTGGTGCAACTTACAGCCGTGCGTTTAGGTCAAACTGATGTTTGTGTGTAAATCTATGAAAGCAACTTAAATGAAATAATAAACCATGTGCTTTTGTGTGTCTCCCCTTCATCACATAAACAGTCTCATATCTAACTTGACGCCGACAGGCTGGATGTTCATGTCTGTTGTGACCTCGGCTGTGGACACGGCCAAACCAAAGTCAATGACTTTGAGAGTCAAAGGCCTCAGGTTATGATCACAGATCATGATATTTCCCATGTGAAGATCCGTGTGGATTAAGCACATCTCCTCCAAAGCTGTAGCCACCTGCACAATGTTACAACACAAACAATTAGATAGAAAGTTTGAGATTTATTTATCATTATCTTTCATTTCCCATTCATTTTTCTGTAGACTTTAATCTGGTAAAGTAATCTGGCACGAATCAGCTAAGTAATGATGACAACACCTACTAGTATATTGTTATTTTAAATCTGTTTTTGTTTTTTCTTTTGTAATTCTGTGAGGAAATCAAATCAAATCAAATGTATTTGTATAGCACATTTAAAACAGTTTCAAACAGCCAAAGTTTTCCAGATCATTTCAAAAATAACAATAACAGCAAGATGAAATGAATGGGAAATAAACGTAGAACCAGTCTGGATACGGGCGAGACTTTTGAGCCACACGATGATCTGATTTTACCACGACTTTATATTGATATTACATACACCAGTCAAAAGTTGACTATACTTTGAGGCATCTAAATCTAAAATAGAATACAAATATAGTCTTATATATTTACAGTCTTATATAGGAGTGTAACGATATCCAAGTCTCACGATACGATATCGTCACAGTACGATATTTACTGCGATATCTGTGGAGGCTAAACAGCTAAAACTCAGACTTCATCCAAAGAACTAAGACTTGAAAGTGTTTGAACTGTTATTTCTTCTTGTCGTCTGCACTGAAATGGAGCAAAGGATCATGGTCCATGTAGTTCCCACTGTCTTTTGTTTTGAACTATGGCTGCACCGTAACAATGAATTTAAGCAAAGAGATTTGTAATTCGATATATTGAGATGGTCCACGATATTACTGAGAACTTTGACGATACCACATCAGGATATTTTGGTTATTGTTACGTCCCTCGTCTTACACTATTTACTAACATACTTTTTGTTCTTTGTGACATAATCTCGTATACATTTTATTCTCATGTTTTTGTAGCACATGTAAAGTCACATTTTTGACTCTCAAGTTAAGGTTAGAATTAGGATTAGAACGATTCATTTGGTTAAGTGTAGAGTTTTGGGACATGGAAAAATAGTCTCACCAAGGGAAACACCAAGGGAAACACCAAGGGAAACACCAAGGGAAACATCAAGGGAAACGTCAAGGGAAACGTCAAGGGAAACGTCAAGGGAAACGTCAAGGGAAACGTCAAGGGAAACAAGGGAAACTCAAGGGAAACGTCAAGGGAAACACCAAGGGAAACATCAAGGGAAACGTCAAGGGAAACGTCAAGGGAAACGTCAAGGGAAACGTCAAGGGAAACGCCAAGGGAAACGTCAAGGGAAACAAGGGAAACGCCAAGGGAAACGTCAAGGGAAACGTCAAGGAAACGTCAAGGGAAACACCAAGGGGAAACGCCAAGGGAAACGCCAGGGGAAACGTCAAGGGAAACACCAAGGGAAACGTCAAGGGAAACGCCAAGGGAAACGCAAGGGAAACGTCAAGGGAAACACGGGAAACACCAAGGGAAACACCAAGGAAGTCCCGAATGAGAAAAGTCCGTGTACAAACTTTTGACTGGAAGTATATTACATCACGACATGTATAACTTAAATCGGTATAAAACCTGTAAAGTCATTTGAACATTTTTTGTGCACTTAGACAAAAACACTTTGCACTGTTTCACCTGTTGGATAATGGTGCGAATATCTGAGAGGGGCAAAGGGTGATGCCTCCACCAAAACGTCCCTATACTCATGTCCAGCTTTTCAAAGATCATGCCTTTGCCGAAAGGAGTTTCAAAAGACCCGAAGAACTTCACTATGTTGCTCTGGTCCGCCCCCTGCTCCATCAGGCGGCGCAGTGTACGAACCTGCACACACAAGAAGAGGAGTTACATCTGACCATTTTTTGGACATTTTACTAACATTCTTGACTAGTTTTCTTCAATTATTCAGATTTTTAGTATTTCTGTTTTCATTTTGGTCAAGTTTATCCTTTTACTTCCTAGTTGGACATGAACACGTATGACAAACACACAGGAAACTGCAGAACTGTTCCCCATCAAACATAATGGTAAGAAAACCTCTAAATTGCATAATAGTTACAATTAGATCAAAAAAGTATTTCTGTACTTTTCTTCCCACCACACAAAACTAGAATAAATATTTATAACATGTACTACTACTCCCACCAAATAAGTACTGTATTTTTTGGACTATAAGTTGCACTTTTTTTCATGGTTTGGCTGTTTCCTGCGACTTATATGTTCACATTTTCACACTGACAGCCTCAAGAGGGCGCTCTAGGCTTGTCTGCTACTACTATTACTCCGGTACCACTGTCTCTTGGCTCTACTGCACATGTCTCCTGCAGAAAGAGCCGCTGTCCTGTTCTGTACCACTGAACATTTTTAATTTACAATATTTTCCACAATATTATTCGCTCTGGATTATAATTCGTCATTAAACGTTCTATTTTCAAACTTTTTTCACAAATAAACTGCGTGGGACTTTAAAGGAAACCCAACAGTGTGATGTGTGAGTGGTTTTGTTTGTTCACGGTGACTCTGGGCTTTGTTCAGTTGTGGCGTGTAGGGAGTAGTGTCTGGGACCAGCGGATTGTCGGCGTGTTCGCAGTGACTCAGTCGTTCAGTTGTGGCTCAGAGCGGCACTCGCTTTTCCAGTTGGTTCCTCCGTTCCGTTCCTCATCTGCGTGGGTCTGAGTGTGTCTGCGGGTGTGTTTGGCCGTGCGGTCGCTGTCTGCTGCGTGCGTGTTTGCGTGCGCTGCGGGTTGTGCAGCGAGTCGTGCTGGGAGTGGATTGGTGCACAGGGCGCTCGGGATTGTGGGGCGCGCAGTCGTTTTTTGATGGGGTTGGAGGCGTCCAATATCCCGGAAAATGACTTCAATGAGAACCGAAACCATCCTGTCACTGGTGGATTCAGACGGGCCAGAATAATTCAAACTGGAATTGAATGTGGAGTCTGAGGATAGTAGCGGCGCTCCGTTTACCTCTGGAGGTCACGGAGTTTCTCAGAAGTGACACCGAGGATGAAGAATTGAATGGATTTAGTGATTTGGAGTGAGATGGAGAGTTTGATCAACTTGTTCTGCTATAGTTTATCTGAAGAACTGTGCATATGTGACATTAACAGTCTGTTGTTCTCTGTTCTATTGTTTTTACTAGAACTTGACTTTCAAGATGAAATGTCGGTTCCTGGTGTCTGATTCTATAAAATTAATTTCCCCCCAAAAGTGCGACTTTTATGTTTTTTTCTTCATTTTTTGGCTGGTGTGACTTATAGTCCAAAAAGTACAGTCATCATTAGAACATCATGAAATATCATATATCCTGTCATGTGCACTTATAATATTCAAACCTGGACTTACCTCCTTCCTCGTGTCTTGCTTGAAGGTGGGAAGTTTAGCCACCACCGCTTCCCGAGTGTCTCTGTTCTGACACTCCACCACTTGACTGAAGGCTCCGTTGCCGATATGATTTATGAATTCGTACTGTCGTGGTATTGTCAGCTTATTCTCGGCAACAGTCAGGACAGTATACTCGTCCTCCTCTGAAGCACTCGCATCCGCCCCTGAGACCCGCCGACCCGTCTCCCGATCCTCTTCGTCCATTAAAACAAACAAACTCCCCCCCAGATCCTCTTCCGACGCCGATAAACCAGAACTCATTTCCAGATTCTGGGGTTGGCTCCCTGCACAAGCAATGACAGACACTAAATGAGTTTTCCCACTCACACAAGTGCACCCACAGACAGGTGAAAGTCTGGTTTTGAAGTGTACTGGCGTCAGCTGATGTTTGAAACTTTTCTAGTAAATTGCCACCACTTCACACACCAGGATTCACATGAAAAAACCTAGCAGATTTTAAGCCTTGTTTGTTGAGTTGTGTCTCCCTGACAAAAAGTACGTCTGTCCTCTGCTGCGTCACCTGGAAATGAACTGAAGAAGTGGAGCAAAGAGACAAAGTACTTTACATGTCATCCATCGCCATAGAGACCATCCATCCATCCATCGCCATCCATCGCCATCCATCCATCCATCGCCATAGAGACCATCCATCCATCCATCCATCCATCCATCCATCGCCATAGAGACCATCCATCCATCCATCCATCGCCATAGAGACCATCCATCCATCCATCCATCCATCGCCATAGAGACCATCCATCCATCCATCCATCCATCCATCCATCCATCGCCATAGAGACCATCCATCCATCCATCCATCGCCATAGAGACCATTCCAGAATGACATAATATGCAAATTAAAACAGCTTTGTTATTTTTCAAAATATGTTTCCTTTAGCTGTTCTCTATGAAATTTTTTTCTTACATTTATTTGAGTAAACTACAGAAAAAGTTTCCAAATGATACTTCTAAATTTAAAGGTTGTATGGAGGATTTGTTTTGTTTCAAATTGTCAATGATAGTTTTATAGAGATAAAGTCGCCTTGTAATTATGGCGACGTTCACTCTGCACCTGAAGTTTCCCAAATCTGATGTTTTGTCTCTATGTTTCTGTATCTGATCTTTTCATGACGTCTGAACCACACAGATGTGATGTTTTCACATGTGACCAGGACACTTGGATCTGTGCTCCTGAAACTGATCCATATCTGATCTTTAACATGTGACTTGAGTGTGAACAGTCAGGTCACATTCATCCACCTACACGTCATCAACAAGACACAAACGTCACTATTCTGCACTGAAGGAGGCTGTTAGGACGCAGCTCGTTTGTGGTGAGGGAAGTAACAAAAATAAAACCAAGATGTAAAAGGGAATAAATTAAATCATGTTTAATTAACAGGAATGTAAAGGTAAATGAACAAAAGAAACTAAAATATACAGAAAACAACCTAAACTAAGAAACAGAACAACAGAATAAACAGAGTTTCGTGCCACAAAAGGGTCACGCAGACTTACACAAAAAACGAGTGGTAAAACTTAGGGACACAGACGAAACCTAAAACACAAGTTCAACAAATTGAACCACATAAACTCACAAACAGAATCGAGTGACCAAATCAAAAAAGACACAAAACAGAACTAGACTAAACTACACAAACACGAAACAAAATGTCAGACTGACCACCAAGACCAGCAGCCCCGAACAGGTGCTGGTCGTCTCCTGAAATAGGGGGCGTGGCTGCAGGTGAGGTGGGCGTCGACCTGCCCCACCAATCACGGACCAGGGCTCCTGCAGCAGGAATCAAGAGAACTCTGCAGAAATATTAGAACTAAGGCCTGGGCCGTAACAGAATCAAAAATAAGTCAAGAGCTTCTGGAGGTTGATCAGGTTTTACCAGCTGCCCTACAGCCTCTGATCCTTAGAACAAAAAACTCTACAAATGGAATTGAATTTACTTTATCCAACAGAAACTACAAAATTACTGACACAACTTAAACACAGACATTATGAATATGGGGAAAAGCCTGGCAAATTGTTGGCCCAGCAAATTAAAGAGGAAGCTGCATCAAGACTAATAACAGAAATACAAACTGATACAGAACCCAGAGTAATTAATAAAACATTTCAACATTTTTACTCTAAACTTTATTCTTCAGAATCTGAACACAACCCAAAGATAAAAGACCAATTTTTTGCCAATATTCAAGTGCCGACCAGAAGCTTAGAAAACAAACGATTGTTGGAGGAACCTATTTCAAAAGAAGAAGTAAAACTGGCAACTAACAGTTTACAAAGTTCAAAAAGCCCTGGCCCGGACGAGTTCTACAAAACATTCAGTGAGAAACTCACTCCTCTTTAGTTCAATGTTGATAATGAACCTTTTCCACTGTTTCTTCCAACCTGCTTTATCTGATGCAAATATCTTTGAGTCACGAGTCGGACAAGGACCCGACTAAACCAGAGTCTGACACACCCAGACTCTCTTAAACCTACACAACTAAATATTGGCAAAAATTGTAGCCAGACGTTTGGAGGAGGTTCTCCCAGCGGTCGTGTCTCCAGACCAAATTGGATTAATTAAAAACCCACAACTATTTTTTATCATTAGAAGATTGTTCAATATTATTTATCCTTCAATAATCAAACACCAGAGGTTCTACTCTCACTGGACGCTGAGCCTTTGACAGGGTCGAATGTGATTTTCTTTTCTCTGCCCTGTCGAGGTTTGGATTTGGCCCCAATTATATTTCTTTTGTGAAGTTGCTCTATGCCCGACCAAAGCAACAGTCCAAACAAATAACCTGAGCTCGAGTTCTTTTCCTCTGTATCGTTCAACACAGGACTGTCCATCATCACCCTTGTAATTTGTTAGTTATAGAACCTCTTGTGGTATCGTTGCCCTCTGCAGGAGGTTACAGGGGGATTCTGAGGGGGGAGACAGAGCACAAGGTGTTTTTACATGCAGGTGACCTACTTTTATATATTTCAGACCACAGATAATGACCAGACTGTCTGATTTTGGGAAGATGTCAGGATACAAAATTAAGATATCAGAGATTATACTATTTCCAACTGGCTCCAAAAGACTCACATCTGTTGGATCTTCTCCCTTTGCCGTCTCAAAGAGTTTCCGATACATTGAGACATTGAAATATTACAGGTGAGATGTCGGGACTCTTCAAGTTACATTTTGGGATCCTACACCAACAAACGGATTAACAGTTTAAGACTGAGCAGCGTCCTGATCTCTGTCACTGCTCGTATCAGTATAATGAGGATGAATGTTTCCAGGGGTGAAGTCGTCCTGTGAACCATGTGGATATTGTCCTGCCTCTTTGTCCCAATGTCCAAACCCTAATCTGTACTGGACAAGGACGTTTGAAACTCTTTCAGTGAGTCTTAAAGACGCAGCTTCCAGTGACTCCCAGACTCTGGCACTTTCTGGGCTGTGAGTTTAACCAGTAAATAAAAGAATGTCCTGAGTTTTGTCGCACAGTTGGTCAGGGACCTGAGTTCACTTCACTGGAAAAGCAGAAAAAAAAAGCCCCAACCCATCAAACTCTTCACAGATATAATATAATATAATATAATATAATATAATATAATATAATATAAGTCTTACTGAGGAACAAACAAGAACTTTTTGACACAACATGGCAACTTTTTATTGACCATTTTAATCGTAGGTGAATATTGAGAGAATATTAAGTGTATGTGTATTTATATACAGTTGTTCTTGTTGTTGTATGTGTTTTGTTTTTATGTATGAACATGTATATTTTCTGTGCAGGTGTTTTGTTTTGTTCTTTTTTGTTTGTTTGTTTGTTTTGTTTTTTATATATTTTTTTTATTTTAATTTCAAATTTTTCTGTCTCTGAATATATTTTGTATATCTTAAAATTATAATAAACATAGTAAAAAAAAAAAGTGAATTTTCTATTTTGATAAATAAAAAATTCAGCAATTGAACTTCAGAATATAAATAATTCAAACATGCTTTTTCAAAGTGAGAAATTCAGTGGTAACATGTCATTTCTGTTCAGTTTAAAATGCACTGGAAATTTGAGCGGAAACAAAAATTGTTCCTGAAACAATTCTTATGTTTGACTGTAAATAGTTACTTTCTCCCGCCTCGAAACACATCGTTTTTTACAAACATAAACAAGCGTAACTTGCTTCTTATCTTAACTCTTAACTCGTATCTTTAGATAATATCAAAGTCAGTGTTTGACATCAGGGCTGCATGTGCTTCTCTACTGGCCTCAAAATATCTCCAAATCCCAGACTGATGTTCATTATATTATTATTATTAAATAATTATTATTATTATATTATTATTAAATAATAATTATATTATATAATTATAATTATTATATTAAATCCATATTATTACATAATAATAATTATTATATGATTATTAAATAAATCCAAATGCTCTGTTCTCTTCCTTTTCTTGTTTTTCTGATGTTTGTGCTGCTTCCACACATGGATTTTCATGGTAAAGCATTTTTTTTATTTATTTATTTATTTATTTCCTTCATGAAGCATAAAAAGACATCAACAGTGTCACAACATCAAACACACAAGAAATGAATGAAAAGGAGCAGAAAGAAGAAAAGATCTTCTGTTCTCTGCCCCTTTTCCTTTTTCAAGACAAAACATCAACATCGATCGTCACGAAACTTTCCACATGAGGAAACAGGAAAACTTGGACGTCACGTTTCAGCGTCACTTGTTTCCAGGCAGAATCAAAGTAAAAACTGTCTGAGTTCTAAACCAGGTCTAAACCAGGTCTAAACCAGGTCTAAACCAGGTCTAAACCAGGTCTAAACCAGGTCTAAACCAGGTCTAAACCAGGTAAACCAGACCAGGTCTAAAACCAGGACTAAACTAAACCAGAACTAAACCAGGACTAAACAGGACTAAACCAGGACTAGGACTAAACGAACTAAACCAGGACTAAACCAGTGTTAGGTTTATCTAAACATTGTAAACAAGAAGAAAGACAAGAGATTAATTCAGTTTTACTCATGAGGAGAACGGGCAGTGGGCATCAAAACCAACAGTCTCCACACGTTCTGATGATCAGGCTGTTCTCCTCTTTTTATTCATTAGGAGGAACTAGTTACAGTAAGGATAATCCTCAAGGGGAAACAGCAAGACATAATAAGAACTGATGCACTATGCATAGTACAAACACATAAACATGATTAACAATCAGAGGCGCCTTAGGTCAGACACCATCATAACTCTTCATGTGTGACAGTGGGAGTTGGCTTCATGTGAGGAATCACTGGAGGTTCACTAGAGCGACAGGACACTGCACACAGTTGTCAAACACACAGAGTTATTCAACAAGTGACAAGTGATTGGTTCATTATAAATCAAAGAATTGTAGTACATAAATGGTTCACTCATAGGCCTAGAATTCACACAAGTATTAGCAAATTGGGATAAATGAATATTCTGACACCAGGTCTAAACCAGGACTAAACAAAACCAGGACTGAACCAGGACTAAACCAGGTCTAAACCAGGACTAAACCAGGACTAAACCAGGACTAATCTTGGACTTGAGAGCTGCATTGAGCCCATGCAGCATGGAGCCCCGGCTGTGGCGTGGTTCTTTTGTCTGCAGTCACGTGACAGTCTACGCGGGCGCACCTTTTGGCCAGTCCCAACAAACAATTCCGGTTTAGTCCTGGTTTAGTTCTAGTTTTCTTGGTTTTATTCTGTTTAGTTCTGTTTTTCCTGGTTTAGTTCTAGTTTAGTCCTGGTTTAGACCTTGGTTTAGTTCTAGTTTAGTCCTGTTTAGTTCTAGTTTAGTCCTGGTTTAGTCCTGGTTTAGTGGTTAGTTCTAGTTTAGTCCTGGTTTAGACCTGGTTTAGTCCTGGTTTAGTTTTAGTCTTTTAGTCCTGGTTAGTCCTGGTTTAGTCCTAGTTTTAGTCCTGGTTTAGACCTGGTTTAGTTCTAGTTTAGTCCTGGTTTAGTTTCTAGTTTAGTTCCTGGTTTAGTCCTGGTTTAGTTCTAGTTTAGTCCTGGTTTAGTCCTGGTTTAGTTCTAGTTCTAGTTT
>NW_026571290.1:293840-296340 GCF_026225935.1 Boleophthalmus pectinirostris
TAAAGGACGATCGTTTGACTGTTGACCGTGACCCCTCATCAGAAAAATGTCCAACATGAGAAAGTGGAGCCGAGTGCAGATTTACAACAAAAATGGACTTATCTGTTTACAGACAGTTCATGTTCAAACTTTGTGTTGAAATTGTATTTTTCTTAAAGTTTCAGGTTGTTCATAATATTATAATATTTTGTAAAAGAAGAGTTCATCAGTTAAAAAAGATTTGTAATAGATTTGTGTTTCTCTGCACAAATATTTGAACTTCTTGTTATTTTTGGGGTTTATATGACATGAGTTTTCTGATCCGGTTGGACTCGACGCCCGAACAAAATGACTCTGACTCGTCTGGAGGTTTTTACTCTGGGGGTTTTGAGGTTTTGGGTTTTGTCGTATTTGTCGTTTTGTTCCTTTTATTCTCCTAAAATGTTTTATGAGTTCCACTTTTGTTTTTGACGCTCTGAGTTGTTCCTCTTTGCTCTCTGTGCTGAGTCCCTCCCCCTTCAGAGCGTCGGCTTTGTCCAGTCGCTGTGTTCAGTTTTGTGTCGTGTATTTACGGAGAACTGGGGGCGGAGCCTCGTACAGACTCATACTGTGGGAGCGTGTGGGCGGAGCCTCGTACAGGCTCGTACTGTGGGAGCGTGGGAGGCGGAGCTAAACATAAGGAGGGTTTGAACAGGGCCTGCAGAGATCACTAGATGACTCAAACACACATGAGTGTAGAACATGTTGAGGAACGTCGTTAGAACAAAGAACGAGACAAACTGGAGTCACCTGACGTCAGGATCCAGGTGAAGTCCTTCTGCTCCAGCGCCGACAGGAAACAGCTCTGAGGTCACAGAGGTCACACAGAGGTCACACAGGGGTCACACAGAGGTCACACAGGGGTCACACAGAGGTCACACGGGGTCACACAGAGTCACACAGACCACAGGTCACACAGAGGTCACACAGAGGTCACACAGGTCACACAGAGGTCACACAGGGGTCACACCAGAGGTCACACAGAGGTCACACAGAGGTCACACACACACAGGGGTCACACAGGTCACACAGAGGTCAGATTCAGTATCGGGATCTGAGTATCGGGGAGTCGGGTCTGGAGTATCGCGGGTCTGGAGTATCGGAGTATCGGGTAGTCGGGTCTGGAGTATCGAGTCTTGGAGTATCGGAGTATCTATGAGTATCGGGGAGTCTATCGGAGTATCGTCGGGTGGGTCTGGAGTATCGGGTCTGGAGTATCGGGTCTGGAGTATCGGTATCTGGAGTCTGGAGAGTATCGGGTCTGGAGTATTCGGAGTATCGGCTATCGGAGTATCGGGTCTGGAGTATCGGGTCTGGAGTATCGGGTATCTGGAGTATCGGGTCTGGAGTATCGGGTATGGAGTATCGGATCGTATCGGGTCTGGAGTATCGTATGTCTGGAGTATCGGGAGTATCGGTCGGTTCTGAGTATCGGAGGAGTATCGGTCTAGTATCGGGTTTGGAGTATCGGTCTGGAGTATCGAGTCTGGAGTATCGGGTCTGGAGTATCGGGTCTGGAGTATCGAGTCTGGAGTATCGGTCTGGAGTATGGAGTCGATCTGAGTAATCGGTCTGGAGTATCGGTCGCGTCGGTCGCGGGGTCGTGGGCGGGACACTCACGCTGGCGTCGTGGCTCCAGTGTTTGGCGTTGAGGCCGAAGGCTGTGATTGGTCGGCTGCACAGGAAGTTGCAGTGGTGGGGCCCAGGTGCATCGTGGGAGACGGAGTTCAGAGCCGCGACGTCGATGAGAAACACCGGAAGACGACAAGACTGAGACCCGGACAAGAAGGACCGGACCACCTGCTGTGAGAGAACCAGGACTGAACCAAGACTAAACCAGGACTAAACCAGGACTGAACCAGGACTAAACCAGGACTAAACCAGGTCTAAACAGGACTCTAAACCAGGACTAAACCACCAGGACTAAACTAACCAGGACTAAACCAGGACTAAACCAGGACTGGAACAGGCTTAAACCAGGATAAACCAGGACTAAACCAGGACTAACCAACCAGGTAAACCAGGACTAAACCCAGGACTAAACCAGGAAACCACCCAAGACTAAACTAAAACAGGACTAAAACAGGACTGAACCAGGACTAAACCAGGACTAAGACCAGGACTAAACCAGACTAAACCAGGAAAACCAGGTCTACTAAAAACCAGGACTAAACCAGACTAAACAGGTCTAAACCAGGTCTAAACCAGACTAAACCAGGACTAAACCAGGACTAAACCAGGACTAAACCAGAACTAAACCAGGACTAAAACCAGGACAAACCAGGACTGAAAACCAGGACTAAACCAAGACTAAACCAGGACTAAACCAGGACTAAACCAGGACTAAACCAGGACTAAACCAGACTAAACCAGACTAAACCAGGACTAAACCAGGACTAAACCAGGACTAAACCTAAACCAGGTCTAAACCAGGAACTAAAACCAGGACTAAAACCAGGACTAAACCAGGACTAAACCAGGA